>NW_018164530.1:1472295-1539162 GCF_001263595.1 Phalaenopsis equestris
AAAGATATTTAAAGTTAATGGGCATCAATTGAAATATTATTATAAAGGGAACATTCCACAATTTAAAGAAATTTTGATGTTAAGTCATCCTGAATAAACATTAGTATGTCAGGCTTATGACGTTAAACCAAGCTTTTTGTGGGAGGCAACCCATATATATATATATACATATATCTATATATCTTAGTATTTTTTTAATAATTGTTCTAAGTATTAGGAAATATTAATACTTTAGTATACTACACAATATTATATATAATAAATCACGATAAATATTGACATTGGATGAAAATTTGGAAATGAATTGAATCAGAGATGAAACAGATGCAACTATGGCTTTGGCGCCGACGACGCCAGCATGGGTGTCGACGGTGCCCTTTTTTAGAACTATGGCGTCGATGTCGCCATCGGGGGCGCTGATAGCGCCTAGCGAGATTTTGACAGTTCAGGAAGAATTTGGCAGACTTTGGCGGGGTTTCTTTTCAAAGCAAATGCCTAAAGGTCTTTTTAAAGGCATGGAAACCATTGTGGATGACCAGATACTTCCAGATTTTGAAATCCATGGCTTCCAATTCAAGAAACACTTCAAGATATGGGATTTTCAATAGAGAAAAGTTCATCAGTTTTTACACGCAGAAATTATAAGACAAATTCATCACTAAGAAAAGACTTATCAAGGAGAGAGGCTTTGTCAATCATGGATTGAGTAATCCAAGTTTGCAGATTGAGAAAATCATACTACGGAGATGTTAAGAAGTTCTTTGCGACACTGCCGCTGCAATAGTTGCTCCAGTGGTAAAATTATTCTACGCTAACCTACATAGAATTAACCAAGAAGTCGTCTTTGTTTAAGGTAAGGGCGTACCATTTACTTCGTCGTGAATTAACGATATATTTATGATAGAAAGCATTCCAATCTATCATAATACAAACTTTACACCAACGAAGGATTTGATGTATGATGTATACCAATTTCTAACAGATTAAAGTAATAATTGGAAAATCAGAGATGAGGGGTACATTATCTTCTCCGCTTCACTACTGCAAAACTACTCCCTACAATGAAAATTAGTAAATTTACAAAATAAAGTGCAATTTTAAACTATTACATTCAAATGGGAAAGTCCATTGATGTGGGATCAATTATTTTTAAATCTATTTTAGGTATTATAATGAATGGGCCTATATATGGACTAGGGCATCCTTTTGCATTCTTCTTACTTTGCAGTCAATCTTAAGTACCATATGAAAGTTGAGAGAAAGTATTATTACCCTGGGAGCCCATGGATCCTATTGATGAAAACTATATTGGGAATGGAAATGAAGCATTGGATCTTACCTTGGATCAATCCTCACATGCTTCGACAACCTTAATGCCCTGTATAGTTGCAAGTTCACAAGTTTTGGAGAAGAAAATAAAAAAAAATAAAAAATAACTTCAAAATATCATGGATGCAATATGAAATCTTACTTACCTTTATGATCACTTAGATTAGAGGATGAAGGAACACTTTGATCATATGGGATGTATTGAAGCGGGTTTGGTGCAGATGTTCAAGAAGAATGAATGGATCGATGAAAATTGGACTGATTAAATCCCATGCCGACCCTTCTACAATTTGAACGTACATTACCAGTCTATGGGAGGTATTAGAGGAGGAGACTGTACTGAAGATGAAGATGAGTAATTGAAGAAGTTTGACTTTCCATTGTTTAAAATTGATTATTTTTTCAATGTAATTGTGTTGGATTTGCTTGGCCTTAAAACTCCTATAACTTTAATTGTATGTATAGTTTAGTTTTCAGCTTTCTAGTGTTGTGGCTTGATTTTGACGCTGAATTATAGTCTGATTTGATTTATATATGTGTGAGTGTGATTAAAAATCTCTGTTTGTAAAAAATTGGAATTTCATATATAAAAGTTAGTATTGTTTTGTTTGTAAAAACATTTTTTTGTGGACTATTTAAGGATGAATATTATTATTTAAAAAGACTAATTAGACATTGAAGGGAATTTGAAATAACTGATGTGAAAAAATTATGAAAATTTTATATTTTTTTAAACACTAGCGCTGACGGCGCCAGCATGGGCACCGACGGTGCCCGAGACCCAAAAATCCCCAAATACCTTGAATTTTTGCAAAACACCATTTTTACCCATTCGATCACCTTTAACCTTTGGTTTACGATTTAAAAAGATTAGAAGACAAAAGGAGTTTGGATATGGAAATATAGAAGTTAAATTCTTACTATAAGTCATATTTTTATGTAGTAAAATAGTTACTTGAGGACAAGTAACATTTAAGTTTTGGTGATTTTGATGCATAAAAAATATATGCATTTTTAGACCTATATTTTATACCCATTTTTAGTGATATTGCACTTTAAAGAAAGATATTTTTCATGTTTTATTGAAGATTGATGATTTTTAGCACTTGAGGCAAAAATGAAGCAAAATAGATGGAATTTGGAGTCAAAATGGCGTTTTGGAAGAAAAACTCAATATCGATGATGCCAGCAAGGATGCCGACGGTGCCACCATGAAGGAGGAGTCCAGAATATCAGAGGCATCGATGGCGCTAGACTGGGCACCGAAGACACCGGGACCGAAGACCCCTTTTGACAAAAAACTTAAGAAATAAATCAGACAACGGACAACGACGACGCCAATGTCGGTGCTGGGCGAATTTCTGGAAGATTCGATGAATTTAGATGCTTTTTGAAGATTTTTCAGATACACCTCTTAGAAAACCGACATTATGCTTTATTTAGAGCAAAAATTGATCAGAAACAGGGGGTAGTGTGTCATTGAGCTTTCTTGAGTGTACCATTGTGTGTATTGTTTAGTGTGATGAGTCTAAGTGTGATTTCTCCTAAGAGTTTTTAGAAAGGGAGAGAAGTGAGAGATTTCTTCATCCCTACATCTTTGAAGAGAAAATCAAGTGTCTTGTAAGGAGAGAAAGAGTCCAAGCGAGGCTACAAGGGATTTGCTTTGAGGACGAGTTAAAGATAAGTAATATCTATTCATTATTGATGTATACACTTTTTTTTAATTATGAAATTCATATTTTATTGTATTTTCCTCATGAGGTCTGAGTAGTTTTCTTTATCTTTCTCCCTACTCTGAGATATGGTGAAATGAAGGGATAATTTGGATGTGCCAATTTTAAAATATAAAATAAATTGTGATGATTTACACTGTGTTCTTAATTTAATTTTTTATTTTGCCAATTGAAATTTTAACATCTGTTGTGAAACATACTATCCGGGAAACGGAGTATGAGTTTTTACAACAAAGTGAGAATCACATTCGATTCCATGAAGGAGTGTTTTGTTCATGGAATTGGGTGCAAATAAATAGGGAAATATATATTATTGGGCAAAGAATTGGAGATTCTAGGGTGATAGACTAAAATCCCTAATTTGGTCTTAGTGTTTAAAAACTAAAGCAAGAGTTAGCCTTTAGAGGAAGGGAAGTGGGAGCTTTGGAGTGAGAGACAGTATCCTTCCAGACTAACTACTGATTTAGAGACTAAACCTGAGATTAGCCAACCATTCTCTATAACACTTGACTAAGGGTAGAAAATTAAATTTGCTCTTATTTGGCACAATACAAATTCAAACCATTTATCTCTCTCATTTAACCAAAAACTCATTATAGTGGGAAAGTTGCTTTCTTATATTATATAACTTCATCATAAAAATATAGTTTTGTAGTTATTGTTTAGCTTTGCTTTACAATTTTGCTAGTAGTTGATAATTTAGTTCAGATAGCACCTTAAATATTTGAAATTAGTGTAGAATATTTTTTTTATTGTTGTGAATTTCCTAATTTAAACTTCATTTTGAATTTAAAAATTCCTCATGGGATTGATGTTTGGGGCTTAAACAGAAAGTCTTGTATTACTTGATAACGATACACATACTTGTGTAGAATCCCAACATAGATCGTTTCAATTTCTTATTCAAAAATAACGAACCAAGTTTTTGGCATCGCTGCAAAGCAGAGTCAACTTTATTAATTTTACACAACTATAATTTTGGGGATCAGTAGATATTTCTCCCAGTATTGTAACCCTTCAGTTAGTTGATCGATCTTTTACATATCCTAAGGCGGTTATAAAAGTTGTACTGGTGAAGGTAGATAAATTTATCTTTTTTGCAGATTTTATTGTTTTAGATATGGAGGAAGATAAAAAACTACCTATCATTTTACGGAGACCTTTTCTAGCTACTGAATGAGTTATGATAGATGTTCAAAAATGAGAACTAATCATGAGAGTTAATGACGAGGAAGTTACTTTCAATTTGTAAAAATCTATGAAGTATCAAGCTAATGAAAGGGATGATGAGTGTGACAGAGTGGAGACTATTAATTGTTATATGATAGTCATTTTCAAGAAAGATGTGAAGTTAAACAAACCAACCAGAACTGAAGGATGAGAATGAGACTGATTTTCAAGAAAGAAGAATTGAGATAATCTCTGAGGATTCAAATTATGTTCAAGAAAGTTGTGAAATTTTGTATGCTATTAAAAAGATAAATCTCTCATTCCTTCAATTGAAAAGACTCCTGAACTTGACATGAAGGCGCTCCCTACGCATTTAAATTATGCTTTTCTAGGGAATTCATCAACATTACCCAGTATAATATCCTCAAACTTGACTGAAAAAAAGGAAGATAAGTTAATGGAAACATTGAGAAATTATAAGAAAGCCTTTAGATGGATATTAGTAGATATCAAAGGAATCAGCCCTTCAATTTTTATGTAGAGAATTTTGATGGAGGATAATCATAAACCTAGGGCAAATCCTTAAAAGAGATTTAACCTTATAATGAAAGATGTTGTAAAGAAGAAAATTTTAAAATTTTTGGATGTTGGAATCATTTATCCTATTTTTAATAGTGTTTGTGTTAGTCTGATTCATTGCATTCTAAAGAAAGGGGGAGTGACTGTAGTTGTAAATGAAAAAAAAATAAATTAATTCTTACAAGACAAGTCCCTGGGTGGCAAATCTGTATTGATTATACAAAATTAAATCTCACCACAAGGGAAGATACTTTCCTCTACCTTTTGTGGACTAAATGTTGGATAGACTAGCTGGGCACATCTTTTTTTACTTGTTGGATGGCTGTTGTGGATACTGCCAAATACACATTGCTTTTCAAGATCAAGAAAAGACAACATTCACAAGTCCTTACTGGAATTTTGCTTTTAGAAGAATGTCTTCTTGTTTACGTAATGCACCTGTAACTTTTCAAAGGTGTATGATGTCTATTTTTTGCAATCTAATTGTGAAGTTAATTGAAGTTCTTATGGATGACTGCTCAAATTTTAACACTTCCTTTGATTCATGTTTAGTTCATTTAATGAGAGTTCTAAAATGCTGTGAAGAAATAATTTTAGTTCTCAATTGGGAAAAATGTCAATTTATGCTCGAAGGACAAATTATTTTAATACATGAAATTTCTGAAAATTACATGGAAGTATATCCAACAAAAAAACAAGTTATTTCTGAATTACAGCCTCCTACTATGGTTAGAGGAGTTAAAAGTTTTCTAGGACATTTTGGGTTTTGCCGGCATTATATTAAATAATTTTCAAAAATAGCCAAGCCTCTGTGTCATCTTCTGGAAAAAGATGTGATTTTTTATTTTAATGAGGAATGCAAAAATACCTTCAATATGTTAAAGAAAAACTAATAATTGCACCTATTATTATTTCACCTGATTGGGAAAAACCATTTAAATTGATATATGAGTGATTGTATTATTGGAGCAGTGTTAGGGCAAAAATATGATAAGATTTTGAAAGTTATATACTATGCTAGTAAAACTCTTAATGAAGCTCAAATTAATTGTATTACTACTGAGAAAGAGTTATTAGCAATAACATATCCTTTCGATAAATTTAGCCCTTATCTAATTGTAGCTAATTGTATTGTGCATACTGATCAATCTTTGATAAAATATCTGATGCTAAAAAAGGATGAAAAAACTAAGGTTAATCAGATAGGTCCTAATACAAGAGTTTGACTTTCAAGTAGTGGACATGAAGGGAACTGATAACCAAATTGTTGATCATTTATTGAGGCTTGAATAAGAAAATTGTGGTAATTTTGATGATGAAATAAATGAAAAGTTTTCTGATGAACAACTATATGATATTTCTGAGTGGCATATTTTGTGGTATGTTGATGTAGTTAACTATATAGTTAGTAAAATTTTACCCTACGGATTAACAAGCTACAAAAAAAAAATCATCTATGATGCAAAATTTTACTTTTGGCAAGACCCATATTTATATAAGAAATGTTAAGATCTATTTATTTTAAGATGTGTACCAAATGAAGAAACCCAAGAAATTTTTAAAAAATGTCGTAAATTTTACTTGGGAAGTTGAAATTTTTGATATTTGGGGTTTGGCATTCAAGGGACCATTTATACCATCTTCTAGAAACATATATATTTTAATGATTATGGATTATGTTTCAAAATGGATTGAAGTAGTATCTTTACCCCGTTGTGAAGCTAAAAGTGTTCAAAAATTTTTAAAGAAAAATATATTCACTAGATTTGGAATGCTGAGAGAGATCATTACAGATGACGAAAGTTAATTTAAGAGCTTAAGAATTGAAAAATTAACAAGGAAATATGAAATTAAACACTAAATTGCCACATAATATCATCCTTAGACTAGTGGTCTAGTTGAAGTGTCCAATCGTGAAATTAAAAGAATATTAGAAGAAAACAGTTAGTCCTAATAAAAAAGATTGGTCTGCTAGACTTGATTTTGCATTATGGCCCTATATGACTGCTTATAAAACTCTCATAGGGATGTCACCATATAGGCTCAAATTTGGAAAGGCTTGTCACTTGCCAGTTGAATTGGAGCATAAAGTTTATTAGACTATTAAAGAATTTAACTATGATTTGAGAGATGCTGGCGAGACATGATCATTGAAATTAAATGAGCTTGAGAAAATAAGAAATGAATCTTATGAGAATGCAAGAATTTATAAAGAAAAGATGAAAGTTTGGCATAATCGAAAGATTCTAAGAAAATACTTTGATCATGGACAAGAGGCTTTACTATACAATACTCGATTAAAACTATATCCTGGAAGACTTAAGTTCAGGTTCTCAGAGCCATTTATTATGATAAGGCTTTATCATTATGGTGTTGTGGATATTAAAGATTTAAAAATTGAAATGATAATAAAGTAAACTGACATCGATCGAAACCTTACATTTGTGGAAACAAATCTTTACATGAAGAAATTCAGATGTTTGGTCAACTAGAGTAAAACATTGGACACATCAAGTAGACAACGTTAAACCAAGCACTTTGAGAGAGGCATTCCATACTTATCTGTGTGGATTGATATTTGATTAATTATTGTTCTTATGATGGACCATCTGATGTAGTGTTGAGACCAACATGATATAAGGAGGCACAAAACACCTTTTTAATGATCAAGTTGAGGTTGCGACATAAAAACTGGATGCAAGGTTAATCGGTGTTTATTTGGGCACGACGCCTAGGTGCCAACACCTAGTGCTTAAGTGCCAGTCTACCGTAAGCTTGGAGCTTAAGAGCCAAAATCTGACGCCTAGGTGTCATAGCTGGAAATCTTGGGAGAACTGCCCCCTGACAGTTTAAACCCATTTCTCTCCTTTATAATCACCTTAAACTAATTTATAGGGTATGTTACTTCATATTAAGGGCTAGAGACAACATCTTTGGAGAAGAAAATATGCGCTAACTTCATTTTTCTTGTTCCAATAAAGAATAAAAATACTTTTAGGTTGATGGGAGGAAAATTGTGCACAAGGATGCCCAAACATACTTCAATGGGTTCCTTGCACTTAACCTTGGAAGAATTACAAATAAGATCATGAAAGTTGAAGAGGAGATGGTGAATCAGCATACCAAGTTGGGCGACAACTATTACCAATTTGAGCATTTGGTTTGGTAGTTCAAACTCTAGTTCAATCACTTGACATGTTTCCAGGAGGTGCAGGTGAGGATGTATCAGGATAAAATTTTGATTGGAGACAAAGCTATTGATAAATTTCCTCACGCTCTATATTACAAGTTGTTCATGCACCATCCAAGGAATGAATAAGTACATATAATAGTGTCAACAATTATTAGTAGTTGAGAGTAGAAGTGAGGAAGTTGATGTTTACATATGTTTGTAATTGTGTGCCAACCTCTGAATTATGTGTGTCTTTAATTCTGCATGATTTGGTGCCTATTTAGCATTTTCTTGATTTATGTTGTTGAATTGATAGTGTATGTGTTTGTATTGAATTTTTAGTTGTGTTAATAAATCTGTATTAAGTTTGTGAAGTTAATATATATTGTAAGTATGCTTGAATCATTTTGGATTTTTAGAATTTTGAGAGTTTAATACTTGTGTAAATGGATGATTGGAAGTTGATTAATTTTTTATATGACGTTAAATCTAATTCATTAGGGTTTTGAAAGCCTCAGGTTGATTGTGCTTACACTTTAAAAATTAAGAAAATTGAAATTTGCAAAATCTGGGTCTGGTACCTAGGCGCTATAATCTGGCCCCCAAGCATCAGACATATATGCAACATGGAACCTAAGAACTGAAGCCAACACCTAGGTGCTGAACCAGCTGAATCGACTGAATAGCCCTCTAAATCATGATTTGGACCAAACCGAAGCCATTTTTACGCCCGAACCATCATCTTTTTCGCCCCATTCGCATTATTAGAATCTGAGGGCTTCTCTTAGCTTGCAATCATTATCTTTTTGGACTCAAAAACTCCTGATCATATCTTCTCTAGGTATGATCTACAATTTTATAAAGAAATTCTCATTTCACCATGGATTTCTTCCACATTGAGAGGAGGCTAAAAAATGAAAAAATTTGGAGAAGAAAGTGAGAAATCTATGGTCGGTGCTTCCTTTGCTTAGAAAATACTTGTAGGAGTCCTTAAAACTTATTTTTGTATTTTTTTTGGAGTTTTTCTTGATTTTCAAGGTTTTTACAATGGCACCTAAAACAAAAAGAGGAAAGGGAAAAGAAATTTTTGACAATACAAAATTCATAATTCACAAAGTGCAAGATCAATATAATGAATTTCTATAGTCAAGAAAGTTTATTATGAAGTGAAGTTTTTCCAGTCTCGATAGTTCTTTAGAAAATTTGATTGTTTCTCGACGTTGGGACTGTTTTTGTTACTTCACTGTTGTAGCAATTATTTCAGTGGTGCAGGATTTTTATGATATTCTACTTGAAGCATGTTGACCTCATTATTGGTGAGGTCCGAGTTTCTCCTCTCTAGAAGCCTAGGATTTAGTCACAGGATTTTCCTATTGACTGTCCTAGTGTACTAGTGTTGAACCCTTCTTTAGAAATTCTAAACACTTTCTTATTTTTTCTAGAGTTTTGCATGTATAGTTCTAACCTCTAGCTCTTAGAAGGTTGGAACCAACATAGGCAAGCTCAGAGAGAATTCTCATAAGATTGTCAAGCATTAGGGTTATCCCTGGGTGGCACGGTTTTCTAGAGTTTTGCATGTATAGTTCTAACCTCTACCTCTTAGAAGGTTGGAACCAACATAGCCAAGCTCAGAGAGAATTCCCATAAGATTGTCAAGCATTAAGGTTATCCCTGGGTGGCACGTTTTTTGTCAGGCTTATACAAAAACTTGAACCTATCACAAATCCATTCATCATAAACCTTAAAATCATTCACATTTGACATTTTTTCCCCACTCTTTTGGTAACCTTGGTGAGTGGTCCCCAAGCCCTTAGCCTTTGGCTTGGATAATTAGGACCAACACAAGGAGGATAAAAAATGGACTCTCCTATTTGTATCATGGCATAAGAAGGGTAACAACATGATTAGCATGTCCAATGACCTCTAATTCCACCTAAATATCTTACATTGGCCTCCAACCCCAAAGTTCTACAAAATTACCAAAGTACCCCTGAAACCCTAATATTCTCAAGTTGCCCAACTTCTCAAATTTTCACCAAAATCTTGTGAAACCAGTCAAATTGTCAAAAATACCCCACTGTCTCCCAAAATTCCCAAAATACCCTTACATTACTCAAAATTACCAAAATATCCCCATTTACCCAAAAATGCCAAATTCCACCAAAATTTTACAAGCATACTACAACACTTCCAAATTGATCCTAAACCTCCCAAAAATTCCCAAGTTGACCCAATATACCTAAATCCACTAGAATTACAATCCTAAACCTCCCAAAAATTCCCAAATTGACCCAATATACCTAAATCCACTAGAATTACTAAAATTGCTCCTAAAAACCAAAGACCACAATTTTCACCCAATTGACCAATTTCGCCCCAATTTTCGCCCAATTCACTTCCAAATTACTCAATTTCAAAATTCAAACCCATTTGATTTAGCCTATGAATAATTTCAAAAACAAAAAGAATCAGTTTTCATGCATTTTAAAAGCCCATCTTCATATGAAATTGTAATAAGCCCACTTCCACATGCCTTTCCAAAAGCCAGTGTAATCAATTTGAAAAGCCCAAATCCAAGCCTACATGAAAAACTTTCTTCCTTCATCATCCTTTTAATGAAACCACAAATCATGGCATCATATCATGCATACATTTGAATTTTTGCCCAAATTTAGTATCAAAGAATTTTCCCCTAAAATTCATAAAAATCAAAATTTCCCTTATCATGAAATTCATTTATGAAATTATGCATGGCATGGCATGACCCATGAAGCCATCCATAGGATCCATGTGAGTCAACTTTTCCAAAAATGGAAGAGGAGGACTCTCCGCTTTTCCTTTTCGCACAAGTCATCCCCTCCACATGATACATCTAAAACTTTTGCCCCATGCTCAAATCGGCCGTCTAAACCCACCCAAACCTCCCTCGGGGTCACGCCAATCACTCTAGCTACCTAGAGCTTGACTTAGACGCTAGACCGTTAAACCCAACGCAAGTCAAACCAAGCCTAAACCCCATTTTCCTCTTGGACCTTAGCCATGGACCATCTTTGGACCAAATTGACTTGAATTCATTGCCTCCCTGACAACCCTCAGTGTGGAGGTGACCACACCTTCCCGAGCTGGCCATCCTAGCCATCAGAAACACCAAGCCTGAGAGCCCGCTATGGTTTAAACCCAAAATTGGGACTCCCTGACTTGGCTCAACCCTATTGGGCAATGAAGCCTCTTTTCCCTCCATCTAAGCTTCATCTTGGACACCCTGACTTGCCCTATTGGCCATAATGACCATGGCTATAAATTGGGCACCTCTCATGGCCAAATAAAGAGAAGTACTAAGACCTTGGCGAGGTCGTGCCAAATTATTCCAGGAGCTTCTAACAACCTCGAAAAGTTCATCCCCACCATTTTTCGACCCTCTTACTCGCTGCTCAACCCCATTTTTAAACTTGAAAATTAGGAAATTTCACGACCATACCACCAAGTCCACCAAAACTCCAAATTGATTTCTTTAAAATCTTTACAAGAGCTCAAGGAGACTCCCTAATCGAAACTCCTCTTTCCCGAGCATCCTAGCATAGTCCTAGACCAAAATTGATCTACCCTTCGATTGAAGTCATACTTAGGCCCAACACCAGAGAAAATCAACACTTGGAGGACATTCGTGGACTCAAGGCAAAGCTCAAGAACAAATCCAATTAAGGCTACGCCTCTTGGACAAAGGTATGGATCAAAATCCATAAATTTGTGCTCGGTTTGGAGCTTTATGAAGAAAATGTGTATTTCATATGAATGTATTCATATAGATAGGTTCGTCTCATCTAGATGAAGCTATAGGAGCAACCCTCACTTAATTTGGTTAAGTATGGAGCAAAATTTTAAGGTTATAAAATAAGTGGTTTTCGGGTTAGATCACTTGGGGACAATGAATGGTTGTCGTCCATTCGGGCGTGTATCGATCATACGATGAAGAAGGAGGAGGATGAAGGGATGGAGCAGGAATACGGGGCTGAGTCAGCGACTATGTGGATGGCAAGGCCGAATTGAAGAGTGTTGCATGGAAAGTTTGGCGCGTAGGAGGAAGTGGTGGTGCCGACGTGGATAAGTATGAAATTAGGGGTATTTCTTATTTAAATAATTATAAAAACTTCAAAAATTCATAACTTGGTGTAGAAAAATGCTAAAAATAAAATAAAAAGTACCTTTGTGCTCAATGAATAGAGAAAAATAATGCGGAGTAAAAAATAAAAAAAATTGCTTAGCATGCATTTTTAAATTAATTAAATACTCTGAAAATTGCTTAAATGATAGATAATTAAATATTAATCATAAAAATGTGAAATTTGGAGGGTTCATTCCTCACATGCTTAGGAATGTCCTCTGATTTTTTTTAAGGTCAGAGGACACCTCTAACATTAGAAACCTAATTTTTAAATTAGATTGCTCTTGTTTTGCTTAAAATAATTATAAAAAATAAAATATAAATAAAAAAACTATAAAAAAGGGTTTGGTGGGTTCACTGTGGTCAGAGGAACTAATGAAATATAAAAATCAAATTTAAAAAAATTAAAACATATTTTTCTTTATTTTAAAATTAAGATAATTACAAAAAATAAGGAAAATAAATAAAAAAAAAAAAATATAAATAATAAAATTTTGAAAAGTTGTTTGGAGTGTTCCTTAAAACCACAGCTACCTAAGAAAAATAAAATTGAAGTCCAAATAAAAAGTTTACTTTTAGCCTATTTTCTTATTTAAATATTAATAAAAATACCAAAATCACAAAACTACCCACACTGTGTCAAAATATCATAAATAACTTTCTGATTTAATAGAACCACTTCAAAATTTTTTTATAAATTTTTTGGATTATAAAAATGTATTTTAAATAATTAAATGTATTTTCCTATATTTTTCACTTAAAAAATTATAAGAAAAAGATAAAAATTAGAAAAAAAATATGAAATTAATTTTTTTGGGTTCTCCAAAGTTAGAGAGATTAAATAAAAAATATAAAAGGTAATTATCAAAATAAAATACATTATTTATGTATTTATTCATTAAAATAATAAAAAAAACTATAATATTTAAAATATAATTCAAAAAATCATGAAATTGGAATAAGTGATCATCTGACCCTTGTGAACCTACTAATATTTCTTAAGGGCAAAAGGTATGCTCTTATTAAGTAAATGAATCAACTTTAAAAATCCCTATTTTTGAACTAAAATAATTATAAAAAATAAAATAAAAATAAAAAATATGTATAATTTTCTCTAGTGTCTTAATTAACCCATGAGTAGTAATCCAACAAAGTTTTAAAGCCATTCGAATTAAATTGAGGGAATTGTTAGGCAAAGGGCCTTAGGGGAAAAATAGTAATTATAGAATTTTGAGCCCTAATTAAAGTTTTAGGTCAAACTAAAGGGTGAAAGGGTAAGATTGATTATAATGTATTCCTAAGGATGATTGAAACATAAAGGGATAAGAGGTAGAAACCAATTCACACTATTCTCTACAAAATGATAAAATTGTAATTAATCGAATCGTTATAGTTTGGAAGATGAAGACGAGTACATTGGATGATTCTAATGTGAGGGGCATGAGATAACAAGAAAATAATTAACTAATTTGAATCCCCAGATTAATGTTAAGACTATAGTTCAATATTTCAATAAGAATCAATTCCACTTCACTTAACTCTTGGTTAAATTACAAATCTATCCATTTTGGTTATAAAAGCTTGGTAGTGAGCTAGGATTGATATAAAACCATCTAAAGGGATTAGAAAAAAAAAGAACAGAACTTATCTTAAACACTACCAGCTCACCTAAATAATTGGGTTCACACTTGGGGTGATCATTGATGCGGCGGTCAATTTCTGTGATGTGTGTTGTAAATATCTTTCAATTTTAAGGTACACACACGACAACACTAATAGTAAATATATAGTTCAATCCCTATAAAAATAAATTCAGTATAAATAATTTTATCTTTTAAAATCTTTAAGCTGCCAAACCCCGTAATAATTACGCAAGTATACGTATCACTCAAGTAATAAAAGGCTCTAATGGAGTCCTAAGTATCGATCCCATAGCGAGTTAGAAATTCTTATGGTTATAACGTTAAACACAAAATTCAAACTATAAAGCTTAAGTAAGAAAAATAAATCTAAAGTAAATTTAATGTGGCTAAATGAAATGCAGTTAAAAGAACTAAGTTAACTAACTAATTGCTAAACTTCAATAGTGAACTTATAAAGACTAAACATAGTTTTGAAATGAAGAGTTCAAATTTAAGAAAACACCCTTACCTTTTACAATGAGTTTATGGAGTGCGAAGAAATTAAAATCATTTAAAATACATATAAAAATGTATTGTGCAAAATAAGAGCAATCATAGTCTTTACCCTCTAACAGTGCATAAAGAGCATTAACTAATCTAGAGTAAGGTCCCTAAATCTGTGGTTAGGTTGAGAGGATATTGGCTGCCACTCCAGAGTTCTCACTTCTCCCTCACCAGAAGGCTAACAATCTTGCTTTAGTTTCCAAATGACTATAGTAAATTGAGAATTTTAATTTGTCACCTTAAAATCTCCAATTTTGCTCTCATCAAAGTATATTTCTATATTTATTGGCGCACAACCACATGGATTACATTCCAATTTTGCTCTCATCAAAGTATATTTCTATATTTATTTGCGCACAACCACATGGCTATATTTATTGGCGCACAACCACATGGATTACATTCCAACCCATGAAATTGAATGTGACTCTTACCTTATTGGAGAAAGCAAAGCCCTTTTGGATCATATGTTTCTCAACAAATTTTAACCTTTCAATTGATAAGATCAAAAACTAAATGAAGATCAGAGTTTGAATCATCTCAATTTATTAACATTTAAAACCATACAAAACAAAGCTAATTCTTCACAAGACCATATCTCTATGTTGGGAGAAAGATATAGAAGAATACTCAGAATTCATGAAAAAGATTCTACAAAACACAAATTTCATATATAAAAACAAGTTTACAAAATAATGAAAGAAAAGAACACAACTTATCTCACAGTCCTTCCTAAGAAAATCCATAGAAGTTCCCTTTAAGCACTTTTTCTCTATACAATCACACTCATTTCTCTCTTAGAAGTGTAATGAAGAAAAAATTTCTCACCTTCCCTCTCCTCTTGCAACCCTAGAAGAAAATCCTCTCTTCTCCAAGACTTCTCTCAATCCAAAACTTTCCTCTCTATCTCATGCCACCCTTCTTCTCTAGGCTCTTCTCTTTTTTAATTTGGGTCAGCCTTCTTTTTAAAGGAATTCATAATTCCCTCCAATTTTCCCCTAAAAGTCACATCTTTTAACACCAAGAGACAAGTTCCTTCATCCAAGGGACATATCTCTTCATTAAAGAGCCTTTAAAAAGTGTCTAGATGCATTGAAACACTCCATGGGATGTTTGAATTATTTTGAGCCTTCAAAAATTGCTCAAAAATAGTCATGAACTGCCTTAGTCCGTCTTAATTTGTCTCCGGCGTTTCTGACGCAAGTTCTGGCGCTAGCCTAAAGAAGTCCGTGTTGTTCTCTAGATTTTGGTGCTTCTAGCTTTGCTTCTCTATAAAATGGTGCCTCTGGCACCAACTCTCTTGAAAATGGCACCTCTGGTGCCTCTGGCGCCACAAACATGAAAATCTCTATTTTTGGCCCCATATTTCCTCTTTATTTCTTCTTTTCTCTCCAAATGCCTAAAATTAGTATACGTGCAAAAAAATATGAAAATAACCTTCTTTAAAATGAACTACGTGCAAAAAAATATGAAAATAACCTTCTTTAAAGTGAACGTATAAATAAAATAGTACATTATTTTGGTGTATCAAAATCCCCCAAACTTAAATATTACTTGTCTTCAATTGACCCTTTTACTAGATAAAAATATGACTTATGGTAGAGAATAACTTATAAACTTCTATAATTTGTTTTAATAAATATAACTGTATAATTTAAGAAAAACTTTCAACAACTTAGGTTAAAACTACAAGTATAAGAACGCATAGTAATCAAGTCTAAGAGTTCTGAATCTCCATTCATTTCAAGAAGAATTGTAATTTATCATATCAAAGATACTTAGAATATCCAAATGAAAAATAATTTCATGAACACTTTATTAGTCAACATGCTAATACTCAGATATAAGTTAAGAAAATTTAACAAAGCCTTTTTCCTCATGTTGATTCAAGTGAAGCCAATTTTTGATTAGACATCTCCTCATGCTTCTCCTCACGTAGTTTTCTTTTCTTTTTCTTTTCCTTTTTTTTAAGGATCATTTTTAATCCTTTCTTTACTTCTTTTTTCATGTGAGGATTACTATATCTGGATAACCTTTAATAATTTTGTGCTTCACTATCCTCTTATTAAAGTTAAAACTTCTTACCTTCCTTCAGTTTATAAATTCATATTAGCTTTGAAGATTTTTCTTGAATTAGCTTTGAAGATTTTTCGTAAAGTCTCATTCTTTTCTTCTTACATGAAACTCTAAGATTCTTAATACTTCAAAAATATAATTTCCTTTACTTTAAATAGAAAAACATAATCTTATTCTTTCATAATATGTATCTTAAATCTAGAATTGACCTTCATTATTAAAGATTTTTGCTTAAATTTACCATAATATTTACAAACAAATATATTGTTATTTAAAGTTAAACTCTTATATTCATGGCCATGTTAAATTAATTTTAAAAGTATAGTTAGTTGAGGACAAATAAAATTTAGTTCACTTCTTATAAAGAAATTTTTCTTTCCCCAAAACTTAAATTTTTAAATAATAAGTAAAGCTTGTAGTACAAGAAATTCATTCAGTACAAAAAAATTTGTAGGTGAAAGAAAAGAGTAAATGCATAAAAAAAAAACTAACATGTAGAGGATTTTGAATATGAAATTTGGCTCTGATACACTGCAGTTGCTAACTTAAAAAGTGCAGGCTTTAAAGCTTTAAATGACATAATATATCAAAGGATTTGCTAAGAAAACATAAATTAACGACATAAATATTAAACTAAAACAACTAAAAAAGTTGAAAAATCAAAATATACAATTTACTGTTACATATACCATTTCAATTGGTCCATAAACCAAACACATAAATTGTTCCAACTCATACCATCAACAATAAAACATAAAAACAAACAAAACATAAGAACGAACAAAATATAAAAACAATCAAAACCCAAATAAATTTTACTCTTCATCATCCTCCTCTTCCTCTTCTTCCTATTCTTCTTCTTCTTCTTGCACATATGGCGTGAGGCAGGAGCATGTAGGACACTCTACAGTATGATCAACCCTAAAAAATCTAATCATCGCCTCTTCGTATGCAATGTCGTGCTGGACTCTTTTTTGCTTATATTCATCATTATAAGCATTTCTAGCTTCTATACCACCTATTCTGTTCTACATTGCTATAAGATCTGACTGTTGAATCATTAACTATTCCATAATATTTTCAAGTGAAACAGAACTAGAAGTAGATGGTCCTGTAGTTGATGTGGAGGGTCTATCACTACTTCCACTCCTAGATCCAGTAAACGATTCATGTTTATGCACAGTGGGTTTTCCAATGGGTTTCAGTGGTTGCAATATTTCTTCATTTATGCCAAATTCTACTCCTGATTGTTCACATAAAGTGAAAATCTAGGCAGGATATCTTAAACCACTAGTTGTCCCAGTTCTAGCAATGCTATGAGCATTACGCACAGTAAGAGCACCAATATCAACTGCTTTCATTTTATGAATGCAGAAATTCAGCACTACTCTTTCTTTCGTTATTTCATTTAGGTAATTAGTTAGAAGGAACTTTGCAGAGATAAAGTAATGCCATGCCTTATATTGAACATTTAACATGGAAGTGGAGAAATTGACTTTGTGATTATTTTTAACTTTCCATTCTCTTCTTCCATCAGTGAGATAGACAATTACTTCATCAAGTGATCAATCAGTGATCACAAAAGCAACATAATTATAATGAAATACATTTCTTAGTTCATAAAGTTCATTCATTCTTCTTTGAGTAAATTCAATTTGCTTATCTCAACCATAAATGTGGTCGACCATGGTCACTCAAAGATTGGCATAGAATTCTCGAATCACAGGAACTATGGCTATTATGGTGAAGTAGCAGAGAGCTTCCCACTTCTGAGCAATAATCAATGTTTCAATCTCTCCTCCTGGATTTAAAAATGCTTGATCCTGAATCAAAATCCTCGAGCCCATTTGAGTATTATAATTATGGTGAGCCTTAAAATTAATAAATCTCCTTGCATCAAAATCTTCGTAGGCTTTCCTCTCTTTACTCTTAGAGCTAAAGAAATATCAAGAGAAGATAAAATCCAAGAATTTTAGGCTTTAAAATCTCCTCAGATCCACCAAATGTCAAGCCCTAGGTTGAGTTTGGCCTTGCTTTAGAGGTAGGAGATCACCCAAGTAGTAAAAATAGAGTTTTACATGGGAATTTCACGATTTTAAGTGAATTTGGGCTTTTTCGGGAAACTAGCGGCTCAGGCGCCAATATAAAAAAATTTTGATCACCCAAGTAGTAAAAATAGAGTTTTACATGGGCATTTCACGGTTTTAAGTGAATTTGGGCTTTTTCGAGAAACTAGTGGCTCAGGCGCCAATATAAAAAAATTTTAGATTTGATTTTCTTCAAAAATCTGCTACGTACCGCACTACGTAAACCTCTAGTTAACTTAATTAAACACTTATACTCATAATTAAGCAATTTTCTAAAATATAGTTTTACAAACAACTTTCACAAACAACAAAAAACTCACATTTATATATAAAATCTGAATGATTATAAACTAACATTTTTCAAGCCTACAATTCTAATTCAATGTTGAAATCAAACCAAAAAACGAACGCTGAAGCCTAAATATAAAATATTTAACAAAAACACACATATGGTTCTACAATAAAAGTAAATTAAATCCAATACAAACACATAACATATAAAAGCAATTATAACTGTAAATTCCCTATTAAATTGAGTTAAGAAATCCTCTTCACTTTCATCTTCTTGAATGTTTCTCATGGATTGAAAGTACACGTACAAGTTGTAAAAAGGTTGGTGAGGAAATTTGTCCATAGAATCTTCTTCAACTTGAGCATTTTGCTTAAACATGTGCACCAAACCTTCTTCAATACATCCAGTGTGGTCAAAGTGTTCCTTCATCCTCCAATCTTGGTGGTCATGCATTTCAGAAATATTTTCAATAGAATGCATAAGATTATGTAGTTCTTTTTCCAACTTTTTAATCCTTTTCAAAAGTACATTTGAACTAAAGTAAGGCTGAATTGGTGATGAATTTTGAGATGATTGATCCATCAATATATCGTTCTCCTCCCCAATTCTTGTGAAGTTGCAATAAACTTCTGGGTCCATAGGCTTCCAAGGGAGAAGCACGTTTTCCAAACTTTCATAAGGCACTTATGATTGGCTGCATAGCAGGAATATGGTAGATGGATGTCCCAATCAAAAAGTCAATACATTGATGATTAAACCCAAAATAGACTTTACTATTAAAGCACCCACATCAAGAGGTCTTCCGATTTGAATACAATAATTCAAAATTGCACTTTCCTTCTTTGCTTTACTAATTCTTGTAATAGGAAGAATTTTTGTTGCAATAATGAAATGTCACGCCTTTGATGCAGGATTCAATAATGATGAAGAAAAACTTACATGTCTGTTATCACTGGTCTCCCAATATGCATCTTCATCAATAAGGTATTGATAAAGTTCATTCATGTTGTTTCTCGTAAGGATGAAATTTGCATAGTGAAATAGGAACGCTTTCAATCATAAACAAGTCGTTTATTCTTAGAGGAGTGAATTGTGCCCACTTGCCTCAAACATAGACTACTCCTTGGTTAATTCTATGAAGATTAGCATAAAACAACTTCACCAGAGGAACTACAACTGCGATAATGGTATATCAAAGTACTTTCCAGCGTCTCTGTGCAATAATCTCCTCCACTCGACTATTCAGTGTGTTGAATCCTTGATTCACAAAGCCTCGCACCTTGATTAGTCTCTTTTTCACAAGAACTTGATTGTATAACTTCTGTGCATTGAGACTGATGAAATTCCTCTTGTTAAAATTCCATATTTAGTGATTTAAAAGCCATAGGATTTGAAAAATGGTGACTTTCCCTTTGTTTTCCACTCTTAAAAATAACTTTAGGATTCAATTTTTGGGAGTTACTCGGAAGAAATCCTGCCAAAAACTGTCAAAACTACCTTTTGAATCCTCTAAAGTCGTTCCCGTTGTCGTGGCGCTTGTGGCACCAATTCTGGTCCTTCTGGCTCCAACTCTCTAGAAAATGGCGCCTCTGGCGTCAATTCGAATTTCTGCACCATTTCATTTTAAATCCAAACGACTCTCAAATTTTCCATATAAGTCAGTAAATAAAGATTTTTAATGTATTTTCCTAATATGTAAGTCTCTCAAATACATGAAATTCATAAAGAAAGCATATATATATATATATATATAATGCTACTTATAAAAATAGATAAAAGATAGAAACAAACATAAATATGGGTTGCCTCCCACAAAGCGCTTGGTTTAATGTCTTCAGCCTGACATTCTCAGTCTTTACTCTGGGTGACCCAACATTATAGTCTCTTTAAAAATGTGTCTTTAACCATCAAAATATGGTTTCGGTCTTTGCTCATTCACTTTAAATATCTTTTTAGTCTTGGGATCTTTAAAATTAACAACTCCGTAGGGATAAACTTTTATAATTTTGAATGGCTCTGTCAACATAGACTTTAGTTTTCCAAGATATAATTTCATTCTTGTACTGTATAATAAAACTTCTTCTCCATTTTTTATTATCTTCTAATCATGTCATTCTTTCATTTTCTCCTTATATATCCTAACATTATCATAAGATTGAATTTTAATCTCCATAAGCTCATTTAGTTGCAAAAATCTTTTCTCAGCAGCATCTTTTAAATTAAAATTAAACTCCTTAATCACCTAATCAACTTTATGCTCCAATTCTACTGGTAAGTGACAAGTCTTCCAAAAAATTAATCTATATGGGGACATTCCTAGAGGTTTCTTATAAGCTATCCTATAAGCCTATAAATTAGGATTTATAGTAGTAGACCAATCCATTTTATTAGGATTTATAGTTTTTTTCCAAAATTTTCTTAATTTCATGATTAGATACTTCTTCTAGACCACTAGCCTAGGGATGATAAGAAGTTGCAATTCTATATATAATATTATATTTTTCCACCAATTTTCCAATTCATTTGTTCCAAAATTGAGATCCTCCATCAATAATGATTATTCTTGGCATTCCATATCTTATAAAAATATTGTTGATTAAAAATTTTGAAACACTCCAAGCATCATATCAAGGTAAAGTAATTAATTCAATCCACCTTAATACATAGTCCACTGCAATTAATATATATATATATATATATATATATATATTTGTATCGCCTGGTATAAATGGTCGCATAAACTCCAATCCCGATCAAAAATTTCAATTTCCAAATTAAAAATTAGAGGCATTTCATTTCTTTTTGAATTATTACTTACTCTAAGGTATATGAAATCTGTCACCCTTTATCAGGTCAGCCAGAATCTGTGTGGGGTTAGTAGCAACTATTACTCTTTGGGATTCAACACCTTCAATAGCTAGATAATTAGCTGGTCTGTTGCCCTCTCTGTAGTTAAAAGAGTAGTTGACTTTATTTCCTTAGTGAGATGTTTTATCTTTAGAATCCACTGTTGGATATGCCATGGGGGGAGAGCTTTACCTGTCATGTACTCAATCAACGTTGAAGAGCCTTAGTTTGGAGTGGTGTCCAACTGTTGATGACAGCCATTTTTATGGCCCCATAAAGAGCAGCTGTCTCAGCTTCCAGGGCATCTTCAACAATAATTGGAGATTTGAAGAATATTTTGCACCTGCCTTTGTGATCTCTGAACACCCCTCCAATACCTGCTTTGTGAGCTGAAAAACTTTCTTCAGTATTGACTTTTAGGTGGGGGTATTAAGGTTTCTCCCAATAAACCTTAATTACTTTTTTGCAATTGTGATCCTTGCTTTCGTTAATTTTTAAGATGTTTGGAAAGTCATTCCATATGATCAGCTTTCTACTGTAAGCAATACAATTAGCCTCCGCTGTTTCTGTAGTCACTTTTTTTTCTTCATTCTTGTTTTTGTTCCTTGCATTCTATATGAACCAAGTAGTGATGAATGAGATTGTACCAAGTTTGAGTCTTTGCCAATCTAACCAGCACTTCTTCAATTGTTCCCACCCCAAGTTAAGAGTGTTGATGTGAAAATTAGCTATCAAGGAACTCCATACCTTCCTGGAGAATTCACATTGGAAAAATAGATGTATGGATGTCTCTTCACTGCTCTGACAGAGTTTGCCTTTGGAAGGTCCCTTCAAGCCCTTTAACTTGAGTATATCATCTATAGGTATTAAGTTATTTAGCACTCTCCAATAGAAGAAGGCCATATAGGGGGTTAGGAATTTGTTCCATAATTTCTCTCTCCAAGAAGTTGCCTCCCAAGTGAACAACTAATTATAGATAGCTTTGGTCACACTTTGAGTGGAGTCACACTTTGAGTGGGTCACACTTTGAGTGGAGTTTGCTTTAATAATCACCCTATCTTTTTTATTTCTATCAAATTGGATTTTTGATATATTTCTATTTGAGTGTTCTGTAACCACATTTTTGAGTGCTTCTTGAGACCAATTCTGCCCCTCCCAGCAATCGTCCACCATCAGGTTTTTATCCAACATATCATCCAAGGTTTCAATGATGCTCTTTGGGCACCATTTGTCCTGCCAGAAGTTGATGTTTCCTTGTCCCATCTCCCAAGTGTATAATTTTTCAGCTTGTTCCTTCACTTTCAACATTTATTTCCAGGTCTTAGAGTCCCCTAGTTTGGCCCTCACTAGGTTAGGGTGTTCAGTTCTGCAATACTTGGAGTGCATGAAATTTGCCCAGAGGTTGTCATTCTATCTGAACTTCAGCCAAAGTTTGCACATGCTAATTTGTTGTAGCTGTTGAAGTCCCTTGAAGCCTAGACCCCCAGCATATAGAGGTTTGGCTGCTTTCTGCCAGCTGGCCCAGATCATTTGTTTCCTTTGCCCAGATCACAAGAATCTGTTGAAGGTTCTTTCTAACATGAGTTGTGTACAAGGGGAAGGTGGTTAAGATGCTTTTCAGCAAGGTTATTCTACCCCCATTTGACAGGAAGGAATTCGTCCACCCTTGGAGGGTTGCAATGGTTTTATCCACAATTTCATTAAATTGTATTTGTTTGTTCCTTCCCTCAGTTAGATATACCCCCCAAATATTTGAAGGGGGTATCCATAGCATTGAATCCAGTAAGCTCTAATGTCCACTGTTTGCAAGCAATGGAGCATTTTTTGCTGAAAAGGATGTGGCTTTTGTCTTTGTTCACTTCAAGGCCAGAAGCTTGCTGGAATTTTTGAATGTCTTCATAAAGGTTTTTGATAGCATTTTTGTTAGCCCTGGAGAAAATCAGGATGTCATCAGCTTAAATAAGGTGGCTAATATCTTGTTTGGATCTGTTAAGATATATACTATAATCTTTTATGTTCCCTGGTTTATCTATTATTTTTGACAGATAATCTAGTGCCAGTATAAAAATGGTTGGTGATAAGGGATTCCCTTGTCTCAATCTCCTATTTGCCTTGAAAAACCCATGGGTTTTACCATTAATGAAAACAATTTTAACATTTCCTTCCAGCCATCTTTGAATGATTTTTTAGGAGTCTTTTGTAAATCCCCTAGCCTTCATAATCTCCATAATGAAATTCCAATTGATCATGTCATAAGCCTTTTTCAGTTCCAGTTTAAAGATCATTGCAAGGTTTATCTAAATCCAACAGAAGCTCTTGAGCAATCATTACATTATCCCCAATGCTTCTCCCTTTCACAAAAGCTGCTTGTTTGGGACTAATAAGGTGATGAAGAATAGGTTGGATTCTGAATACCAGAATTTTGCTTATAATCTTACTTACAATGTTGGTAAGGCTAATAGTTTTATAATTACTCCAATGATCTTTTAGTGAGGATTTGGGGACAAAAATAATGGTAGCAGTACTGAAATAGTCAAGTAAAGGTTGTCCCTTAAAATGGTGCTCGATAGCTTCAATAATCTCTATTTTGATGACCTCCCAAGCCTTATTTTAGAAATCTACAGTGAACCCATTAGGACCTGCTATTTTTCCACTATAAATAGAGAAAAGGGCTTTTTCAATCTCCTGGAGAAAAATTCCTTATCAGCTTGGAACAATTCAAACTCCACTTGTTGTCTTCTAGTTAATTCACACTGCATAAGGTCTTTACAGTAGGCCACAACACTCTCAGATATCCCTTAATCATCTTTGATCCAATCCAATTTCCCTGGTTGTCTCTGATAGAGTGGATAGTGTTATCTTCGGTATTTAATGTAAGCATGATAAAATTTAGTGTTTCTGTCTCCATCAATAAACTTGTTTTTGGCTGCCTTCTATTCCAGGAATTGCTCCTGCCACTCTACTGCATTCAATAGCTCTTCATTGGCTTCCCAGAGGGATGATTCTCCCACTTGGCCCTTACTGTGTTCTTTCTCCAGAAGCTGAAGTTCTTTCTCAGCCTGTTTCACTCCTTTCAGAATGTTCCCAAAGGTGTTCCAATTCCATTTATTGAGAGCTTTAGCAGTCTTTTTTTTTGTAGATTCCACAGCTTGATTAGAGGGTTTACGTGATCACATTCCTTCCAATTCTCCTTCACAATTTGAATGAATTCTCTGTGGATTGACAAAAAATTAAGGTATCTAAAGGGAGGTCTGCTGTTGTGTTCATTGGTAGAGATGGAAATCAACATAGGTCTATGATCAGACTTAGTCAAACTATGATGAGTGATATTTGTTTGCATATAATTTTGAATCCAACTATCATTAGCCAGTATCCTTTCCAATCTTTCCCAAATTTTTCCCCATCTCCAAGTGAACTCAGGGCCATTAAAGTCCAAATCAAACAACCCAGCAGTATTTATGTTGTCATTGAACTCAGTCATATCTTTAAGGGATGGATTTCCTGCCCCCTTTTTTTCAGCAGGTGAACCAATGCAGTTGAAATCTCCTCCAAAAATCCAGGCAGTATTAGTCAAACTTCTGATTTGGTGGATCTCCTTCCACAGTTCTTGTCTAGCAGTTTTAGAGGATCCAACATAAACAAAAGTGGCATAACCAACCTGGTCTGCCATGTTGAAAGAGCAGTGTATAAATTGTGAGTGATTGAGCAAAACCTTGCTGTTCATTTCATTTCTACTCCAAATCCAGATCTTGTTGTTCAGATTAGTGGTAAAGGAGAACCCTTGGAAGGTTTTGGCATATTTCTGAAGATTTTGGTGAGCCAAAGGTTAAAGCATAACCAAGCACCAGCACTTGTATTTCTTATTTAGAAACTTTAATCTTTTTAAGGAAGGGAGATCAGTAATCCCCCTCACATTCCAACATAGCATATTAATCATGGTGTTAGGGTAAATGGACTGAGGGTTGGAACCTAGATCTTGTCCTTCCGCTAGTTGTTTGAGAATTATTTTTTCTTTGGTCCTTCTGATGTTCCACATTATTTTTTTTAATGTCTTCTCTGATCTTCTTCTTCTTTTTTTTTGGCTGTGTTTTCCATTCACTTTCCATTGAGTGTTGTATCTCTGATATCATTTGCTCTGAAGGTGTGATGCACTTCATTTTACTTCTTGTGGACTCCTCCTCATTACCTTTGTTTTGTGGGACTTGTCCGAAGTTTTCTATTTCTTTGCTTGGGTGATTGATGACTTCAGTAACCTCTTCCAATTCAGCATTTATAGTTTTGTCATTAATCTCAATTCCTTCATCTATTTCTGTTGGGCTTTGCTCTGTGAGAGACCCTACAGGTTGAGTTCCTCCTACATGCTCCCTTTGATCACCCCATTGTCCTTCAGCAGGGTTTTCTGTGATTTTATTTTGGTTTTTGTTCCTTCTTGCTTGTTGTATTTCACCATCATGACTCAGATTGATATCCTTCTCCTCAGTAACTTTTGGAATTGGATTATTTGGTAGTCTTTTAGTGGGAGGATGTAGTCTGTAACATTTTTCCTTGGTATGTCCAAACATTTTGCAATGTTGACAATTATAAGGTTTTTGTTCCATGACTATCTCCTGCCAAAAGCCTTCTGCTTCATCACCAATCCACACTCTTTTAAGCTCTGGCAATGTGATATTACTTTCTATTAGTATTCTTGCACTTGCTGGTCTTGCTTTGTTGTAAGTGGGTGCATCCACTTTGAGAGGAGTGCCAATTGAACTTCCTATGTTAAAGAGGGCATTTAGATTAAACAGGTGAAGTGGAAGGCCTGGTAATTTGAACCAGATTGGTACCACTGGTGGTTCCTTGGAAGGGTCAAAATCAGGTGTCCATTTGAGTATTTTCATATCAGCTCCAACAATTCTAATTGTCTGTTTGGCAAAGACTCTAGCATAATCTTCTTCTGTGGTGAGTTGTATTAGGAGGTGCCTTCCATCAAGTAATCCCAGCTTCCATGAGCCTATAAACTGCATTGAGTCAAAAAAACCTCTCACTAGCTCCATTTTAGGGTGCCCCAAGCTGAATTTGCCAATCAGAGTGAATTAAACTTCCTTGTTAAGATTGTTTAATTCTTGGTTTGAGAAAAAGACTGAAGGTTCCCCTTCTTTAAGTCCAATAGGGTGAATGCAAGGTGAATTACCTTTTCCTGCAGCTGTGTCATGGAACACTTGTGGGAACACAAGTTTTTCCATATCATGCAATGTATACACATTTTTTCCAACCACTCCAGCATAAGTGGCTCTGGTCCGCTGTGCATTAGTTTCCAAATCAATAGGGGATGCCATTTTAAAAATCACTCTGCATCAGAAAAACCACGGCCAAGAGTAGGGAAACCTTGAGCCCGGGTGAGTAATAAACAACTCACTAGGTTCCCAAATAAGCTCCAAGCTACTTGGGTCACCCCCCAAAAGCTCACTTCAGACCAGCAACTTCAGAAGACTGCAAGGTACAAATGGTCCCATAAAATCTAATCCCCAAATAATAAAGTCTAATCCCCAAGAATCAAAGATTTCAACTTCCAAAGTAAAATTTAAAGGCATTTCATTTCTTTCTGAAATATTGCCTACTCGCTGACACCGATCACATGTTTTAATATATATATTAACATCTCTAAATAGAGTAGGCCAATAAAATTCAGATTGTAAAACTTTTTGAACAGTTCTATTAATCCAAAAATGACCTCGAAATTCAAAATCATCACATTTTTGGATAATTTCTTCAATTTCCTTATAAGGCAGACATCTTCGCATAACTAAATCTTTTAATTATTTGTACAAATATGGGTAATCCCAAAATTAAAATTTTGCATCATGAATAAACTTCTTTTCTTATTGTTTTGTCAACCCATATGGTAAAATACCACTAACAATGTAATTTACAATATACAATATCAACATACCACAACAACATACCACAATATTTCTCATCCTTTAATAACATAAAGTTGTTCATCAGAAAAAGTTTCATTTATTTTTTTTTCAAGATCAAATGTTCTTCTTGTTCCAACCTATATAAATGATCAACAGTTTGATTGTCAAATCCTTTTCTATCGACTACCACAAAATCAAATTCTTGCAACAAAATTACCCATCCTTGTTTCACATACTTCTTTTGCATTTAATATTCTATAGCCAAGTGGTCTGTATGCACAACACATTTAGCTCCAATTAGATATGACCTAAACTTATCAAAAGCATAAAAAATGACTAATAACTCTCTTTCAGTAGTTGTATATTTAATTTGGGCATTATTGAGAGTTTTTACTAGCATAGTGTCTAACTTTAAAAACTTTGTCATATCTCTACCCTAAACAACTCCAATTTCATAATCACTAGTATCACACATTAATTTGAACGGTTTCTCCCAATCAGGTGAAACAATTATAGGAAGAGTGATAAATTTCTCTTTCAATGTTTCAAAGGCATTAAGGCACTCTTGATTGAAAACAAATTTCTTATTTTTTTTCAAAAGTTGGCATAAAGGCTTTGTAATTTTTGAAAAATACTTAATATAATGCCTATAAAAACCAGCATGTCCTAAAAAACTCCTAACTCCTCTTACAGTAGCAGGTGGAGGTAGGTTAGATATAAATTTAATTTTTGTCAGATCTACTTCCATGCCATTTTCTGAAATTTTATGCTCAAGTACAATATCTTCTACAACCATGAATTGACATTTTCCTAGTTTAATACTAGGTTCTTCTTTTCATATCATTCTAGAACTTTCTCTAAATGATTTAGACATATTTCAAATGAAGTTCTAAACACAAAAAAAATCATCCATAAAGACTTTTATCCCTTTTTTAATTAAATCACTGATTATCGATATCATACATCTTTGAAATATCACAAGTATGTTACATAAACCAAAGGGAATTCGTCAAAAAAGAAAAAGAACCGTAAGGACTTGTAAACGTTGTCTTTTCATGATCATCTGGAGCAATTGATATATGATGATAGCCGACATATCTATCTGAAAGTAAAAAAACATCTTTGCCCGACTAGCGTATCCAACATCTAGTCTAAAAAGGGTAAGGGAAAGTGATCTTTAGTAATGACTGAATTTAATTTTTGATAAACTATGTAGATTCACCATCCAGTAACTTTTCATGTTGGTGTTAATTCATTATTCTCATTTGTCACAACAGTCACACCACCTTTCTTATAATTACAGTGAATCAGACTCACCCAAGCACTGCCTGAAATAGGGTATATTATTCCTGCATTTAACCATTTTAAATCTCTTTTTTAACAACATCTTTCATCAAAGGATTTAATCTCTCTGAGGATTAGCTTTTGGTTCATGATGTTCTTCCAATAAAATTCTGTGCATACAAATCTAAGGACTGGTTCCTTTAATATCAGCTAATGTCCATCCAAAAGCTTTCCTATATCTTCTTAAAGTTTCCAATAACTTTTGTTCTTGTGCTTCATTTAATTCTGAGGATACAATAACATGTAATATGGATAAATTTTCTAAGAAGGCATATTTTAAATGTGTAAGAAGTGTTTTCATTTCTAGTTCAGGAGGTTTCTCAATTGATTAAATAAAATTTTTATTTTTATTTGTAGGTTGTAACAATTCAAATTCCTCCTAAACATAATCCAATTCTTCATTACTCACTTCCATAGAATCATCTTGAATTATATCCTCATCCTGATACTCTAAATATTCTTCTCCACTTTTTCTTTTCAAATGTATTCGTGAAATATTCATTGCTTAAGTAGTCATTAATTTCCATTCCGAAGCATTCATTCTCTCCTCCTTTTGCTGGATATTCAATGACTTTGCAATATTAAATGTACCTCTTGAACGCTAACTCTCATCGTCAATTGTCCCTTCTGCACATCTATTAAAGCTCTTCCAGTGGTAAGAAATGATCTTCTTAAAATGTTAGGAATCTCTTTATCTTCATCCCTATCTAACACAATAAAATCCACAGGAAAGATAAATTTATCAACCTTTACCAAAACATCTTCTATCTCCTTTAGGATAAGTAATAGAATGATCAGCTAACTGAAGAGTTACAGTAGTAGGTGAAATTTCTCCTAAACCTAACCTTCTAAAAATTAATAGAGCCATTAGATTAAAACTGGCTCCCAAATCACATAAAGCTTTTCCAAAAATTCTTTCTCTAATAACACAAAGAATAGTAAAACTACCAGGATCTTTAAGTTTTTCAAGAAACTACTTCCGAATTATAGTGCTACACTCCTCACTAAGTGCAACAATCTCATTATCTGTAAATTTTCTTTTTTTATTAAGTATATTGCTCATAAACTTCACATAGCTTGACATTTGTTCCAAGGCTTCAACAAATGGAATGTTTATTGTCAATTTTCTCAATTTTTTCAAAAATTTTGTTAATTGGTTATCTTTGGTTTTTGCTTGAATCTAGGAAATGGAGGTGGTGGTCTTTCTAAAGTAATTTTTATTGGTTTGGATGGATATTTTGACTCAAAAGGATATTCTGACTCAAAATAAAATCTTCATTAGATTTTTCATTTTCCACCCCTTCTTTTTTAACTTCAACTTCAACTCCTTTTTGACCTTTTACTTCCAATTCTTTTCTACTTCTTAGTTGAATATCCATAATTTGCTCTTTGTTCTATCTTTAGGATTAACTTCAACATTAATAGGCAAAGTTCCTAGAGTTCTATTGCTAAGTTTAGTAGCAATACATCCAAATTTATTTTCCATGATTTTAAATGCAGCTCCTTGAATTTCTAATTGACTTCCCATTTGCAATATTAATTCTTTCATTGATAAATTCTTCTCCTTACTCTGCAAATTGATATTGAAACCTGGAGGGTAATAAGGTTTGTAGTTTGAATTCTCTTAATTGTTGGAGTTTCCCAATGGGTTTGCCGTATTGTTCCCCCATTGCAGATTTATAACATTAGGGTTATTGTTACTCCAACTAAAATTTGGGTGACTTTTTCAACCAGGAATATAATAGTTGGAATAAGGATTATTATATTTGTTATTTATTGCATTTAAAGTATCGTACGAAGATTAAAATTTTATCATTTGTCCTAAGGAATTTTCCTCAAGCACATGAGGTGTCTGAGAATAATTCATTCTATATTGATCTATCTTCTTTGATATTGCAGCAATTTGAGCAGCCAACATCGATATAATATCAGAATGATGAATACTAGCTACACTTTTTGGATTTACCCTTTCAGAGGGCCATTGATAATTAATTGTAGCCATCTCTTCAATTAAAGAAAATGTTTCATCAAATGGATTGAAATTAATGATCCACCAATAACAGCTAAATTATTGATCTAAGAGATCCAACCAATCCGTTATAAGCTTAGCAGTTTTTGATAGTGGGAAATATTTAGATAAATTTTTTTATGATAAGTCTTCCCAAGTTCTGATAGATCTAGGTGCTAATGAGTTTAACCACATCTACCTCTATCAGTTAGTGAAAAAGGAGAAAGTCTATGTCTGACGGTATCATTCGACACTCCATCATATTTAAATGTAGCACACTATTCTAGAAAACTAGTAAGGTGTAAGTTAGGATATTCAGTCGGTGTTTCTCCAAACTAATTATTTTATTCCTTCTGGATAATAATATGTTTAAGCTCAAATGAAATGACAACTACAACAGGGTTTTATGTACTCAAATGAATTTCATCTGCTTTAGGATTAACATAATCACTTAAAGGTCTCTGATGATATTCATTTTCATTTCCAGAATTATTTATGTTGCAAGCCATTTTGTTTAAATTATCTATCACTTTTTGTTGTTTTCAAAGTTTTCTAACCGTTCTTTCTAACTCTAAATCGTAAGGTATTAAACCGAAATGTATTAACCCTACCGATCTTAAACTATGCATACACAAACACAATAAACAAAAAAAATAAGCAAACACACAAAAATATAAAACTATGTATATAAACTACAAATAGTTTTTTAGTTTAAATAAAATGTTCTCAATTATAATGTAATTTACCATTACTCTCCGGCAACCGCGCCAAAACCTTGATGCGGGCGGTCGATTTCTGATGTGAGTTATAAATATCTTTCAATATTATAATACACACACAACAACACTAATAATAAGTATGTAGTTCAATCCTTATAAAACTAAATTCAGTATTAATAATTTTATCTTTTAAATTCTCTAAGCTGCCACACCCCGTATTAATAACACAATTATACATATCGCTAATAGTAAAGGGCAAAGGCTTCAATGGAGTCCTAAGTATCGATCCCATAGGAAGTTGAAAATTCTTATGGTTATAACGTCAAACACAATATTCAAACTATAAAACTTAAGTAAGCAAAACAAATCTAAAGTAAATTTAATGTGCGCTAAATGAAATGCAGTTAAAAGAACTAAGATATCTAACTAATTGCTAAACTTCAAAAGTAAACTTATAAAGACTAAAAAAAGTTTTGAAATGAAGAGTTCAAATTTAAGAAAACATCATTCCTTCTTTACAATAAGTTTATGGAGAATAAAGAAATTAAAATAATTTAGAATACATATAAAATTGTATTGTGCCAAATAGGAGTAATCCTATTCTTTACCCTTTGAGAGTGCATAAAGAATGTTGATTAATCTAGAGTTTGATTCCTAAATTTGTGGTTAGGTTGAGAGGATATTGAATGCCACTCCAGAGCTCTCACTTATCCCATGCCTGAGGGCTAACAATCTAGCTTTAGTTTTCAAGCAATTGAACCAAATTGGGGATTTTAATCTGTCACCTTATAATCTACAATTTTGCGTCCATCAAAGTATATTTTCCTATTTATTTACACATAACCCCATGAATTACATTCTCACCCTTAAAATTGAATGTGACTCTTACCTTATTGTAAAATGCATAACCCCTTTGCATTGTATGTTTTTGAATAAATTTTAACTTTTCAATTGGCCAGATTAAAAAGTAATTGAAGATCAGAGTTTGAATCTTCACAATTTATTGACATTTAAAACCCTTCAAAACAAAACTAATTCTTCACAAAACCATATCTCCTTATAGGGAGAAAGATAAAAAAGACTACTCAGAATTCATGAGAAGGATACCATAAAACACAGATTTCATATATAAAAATAAGTTTACAAAACAAAGAAAGAAAAAATCACAACTTTTCTCACACTCATTCTCAAGAAAATCCCTAGAAGTTCCCTTTAAGCACTTTCTCTCTCTATGATCACACTCAATTCTCTCTTAGAAGTGTAATAAAGAAAAAATCTCTCAAGTTCTCTCTCTAGAAGAAAATCCTCTCTTCTCCAAAAGCTCTCTCACGCCAAAACTTTCCTCTCTATCTCACGCCCCTCATTTTTCTCTATACTCTACTCTTTTTTAATTCGAGTTAGCCTTCTTTCAAAAAGATAAAGAAAAAATCTCTCAAGTTCTCTCTCTAGAAGAAAATCCTCTCTTCTCCAAAAGTTCTCTCACGCCAAAACTTTCCTCTCTATCTCACACCCCTCATTTTTCTCTATACTCTTCTCTTTTTTAATTCAGGTTAGCCTTCTTTCAAAAAGAATTCAAAATTCCCTTCAATTTTTCCCTCAAAGTCACATCTTTTAACATGAAGAGACAAGTCATTCCATCCAAGAGACATATCTCTTCATTAAAGAGCCTTTGCAAAGTGTTTAGATGCATTGAACCACTCCATGAGACGTTTGAATTATTTGGAGCCTTCAAAAACTGCTAAAAAATAGTCACAAACCGCCTTACTCCATCTTAATTCATCTCTAGCACTTTTGGCACTAATTTTGGCACCAGCCAAATGAAGTCCACACAGTTCTCTGGAATTTGGCGCCTTTGGTGCCAATTTTGGCACTTTTTGTGCAGCTTCTCTGTAAAATGGTGCCTTTGGCGCCAGTTCTCTGGAAAATGACACCTTTGGCACTGGGATCATGAAAATATCCATTTTTACTCCAAATTTCCTCTTTTTTGCTAATTTTTGCTCCAAATGCCTAAAATTGATATACCTGTAACAAAAACATGAAAATACTCTTCTTTAAAGTGCAATATCACCAAAATAAGCACAAAATGTATAAATATAAGAGTACATTATTTTGGTGTATCAGTCATACATCCAAACCCTAAACATAATAAAACGGGTATTTCCTAGCTTACTTATGAGTTAATTGAGATATAAACTGAGCACAAATTAAAGATATTAATTTAAATTGGATGGTCTAATTAACAATTTAGCAAGAAAATAATAAACTTTAACTAATATAGGTGTTCAAAATTGTTTTCTGGACCTCATTTGGAGATTTTGAATGCTTTAAAGGACCTCTAAATCTGCTATAATTTGATAAAAAAGATCATCTTCAAAATATTGAAATTCCTTAAGACCCACTAAGTTATGACTCCGGACGCGATTATTCACAAATTAATTGAAAATACTGCAACACTACTTATCCTATATAATAACCAAACACTGAGGGGTATGTGCTTTGAATAAAGTGTCTAAACCCTTGTAAGAAACTGAGAATATTTGGTATGGACACATATGCATCATCAAACTAATGTAAGTTTAAAGTTTAAGTGGCAAGGGCGATGATGACATTACTTATATGTGTTAAACGAGGGATACAACGTGGGATTTTAGAATAGTATCTCCTACCCTAAGGATCCATTAAAAAAGAGGATAGGATCAATGATACTGCTCACCAACACTTGGTAAGAAATTACCCCTTACCCTCTTAGGTTGTCAGTAACTAATTCGTGAACAATCTAAATTTTCCAAACATATTTAAATGTAATTAAAATATGATTTTCTCAAAATATCACTATTATTGACTATTAAACAATGTATTATATGCATGAAAAAGTAAGTGGGATTTTAGAATAGTATCTCCTACCCTAAGGATCCATTAAAAAAGAGGATAGGATCAATGATACTGCTCACCAACACTTGGTAAGAAATTACCCCTTACCCTCTTAGGTTGTCAGTAACTTGGTAAGAAATTACCCCTTACCCTCTTAGGTTGTCGGTATTTTTAGTCTGATTAGGATGATTAATTCGTGAACAATCTAAATTTTCCAAACATATTTAAATGTAATTAAAATATGATTTTCTTAAAATATCACTATTATTGACTATTAAACAATGTATTATATGCATGAAAAAGTAAAAAGAGTTTTAAATACAAAATTATGAAAGTCCACTGGTTAGTCATCTTGGTTAGGCTATAACATGCTCTCTTGAGATTGTTTGGCCGGTAGATTTTGTCCAAGTTTGGAACACAATGCCCAACTTTGATCCCCCCCTTACTAAATTCTTACATTCAATCCTAATCTTTCATATGTGGCTACAAATTTTATTTTACTTGCTCATGTTTTCCTTTGATTTGTTTTCTTCATACTGGGTTTTTCGTTTTCTTCTTGTTTTCTTTTTCTTGAAATTTACTTAAAATTTATACAACAATAATATGTTTTAAGATACTAATCATACAGTGGTAGTGGCAACCCAGATACACACAATTATATATTTACAACATTTTTACTATAGCATTTTCTTTTGCTGTCCTTTGACTTTTGATTTATTTAACTACAATACCTTCAAGATAGGGAACAATAGTCAGTTTTCCTAGGGTAGATCACTATAAAACCTAAACACATACCTTTTAATAAAATAGATTAATAATAATTAAAAGAAAGACATAAGATATAAAAAACGAGCAGCTATCAACAAGGAGCTTGGAGCAAGCCGAAGCAGATGGACGACGACAATCTACAACAGCAAAATAGATCTACACCAATTAAAGCTTCCCTAGAATTAAACAAAAAGCCATAGAAAATTTAGGTAGATCATCTAGCATGACATAAATCCTCACTCATCTTTAAGTTTTTGCACAGTCATGTTGTGCAATCTTGGTCCTAACTTACCTTAGGCTTTGAGGTTGTCGTTCGTTACGACATAAACCCTTATATCTTTCAGGTCATTTGTATGACCATGTCATGCAAATGTAAGCCATAAATAATAAAATTTGCAGGATGAACCATGAAAATAAATATCTTTCCCAAAACAAAAACCCACACAATATGATAGCTTGGGATGTCACCGAGGTTCTCCTCAGGATCCGTGACCTCCCTTACTTTTCTTCCGTTTGGATTCCAAATAATTTTCCTATTTGGTCCATTTCCACTTGACTCTCCACATTCAACCTTGAAACCCTAAACTTTGAAATTCTTGAAGACAAATACCTTTGATCTAAATTGAGAGTCTTCTCAAATGATTTAGGTCATTTGAGATGTAATTAATTGTAAGGGCTTGCCTCTATAGGGAGCTTTAGATCTATAGGGAGCTTTAGAATCAAAGTAATATAAACCCTATCTAATCTTTTATAATAGATAGGGGAACTTGTCAATCAATATAAAAGGTTTTACTGACCAAACGAATTTCTTAAATTCATTAGTTTGTTTAATCGAGCTTCACCATCAAGTAACGTGTCTATTCTTTGGGATAGGTGCATTGCTTGTAGTATTGTGCTTGTTTTTTTAAACTATTAAATGAATGAGATCTTATTAGTCTCTTTTTTCAAAGTTAAAATGTTATTTTTAAAATTAAAATGTTATTTTTTTCAAAAATCAAAAATATATATACATTAAATTAAATCCAAAGAAAATTTTCAAGAAAGAAATTGGTGACTGATAAAGCACCGGAGGAGGAAGTATTTGTTTGAGGGAGAGGAGTTGAGTTCAATCCCCAAAGAAGTAATGTTTCATATGATTTGTCTCATGCTTTAGATTGCTTCTGTTATGAGTATGAGCCAACTGAGTCAGAGCTGGATGAGATCCATGCATTAACTATAGATGGGCGTGGAGCATGGAAAATAAAGAACGAGCATAAGGTAAAATTTTCCTCTTCTATGCTTAATGCCTCATCTAAAGCTTGGCACTACTTTTTCTTTGCTCAAATTCTTTGTATAAATCATTTGAGTGAAGTGACTTGGGAGAGAGCTATTTTTAACTATAGTATTCAGAAGATGAAACTCATTGCCATTGTTTCTCACATATACAGAGCTAGTACTTCTGCAAGTTTAGGCTACCCTTCCCTTATCTTTACTATCTACAAACATTTTTGGGTTAAATATGAGACATGAGAAGAGTAATTACAGCCACTAAGGCCAATAGAATAGGCTAATATGGACATATATGGAAGATCTTGTGATAGAGATTCTGATATTCCCTCTACTTCAACCTCAAGATATTCTGCTCTGGTACTTCTACTCAGTCACCTTTCAGTTTGCACACTGTGATGGAGCAATTACTCCTACAACAAAGTGATATATTATTTGTACAGTGTCAGCTTCAAGAGAATGAAGATCACTGGAATCACTTGGAGCAACAAATGAGAAGAAAGAGTGATTTTAAAGCTGGCTTCAACACTTCCTTAGTGAGCTTTTCAAAAGGTGATCACAATGTTGAGTTTCTTGAGCATCCTCATTATCCTTCATTTGAGCATCAAGAGTCTTTGTGGATGAGGATTATGACCAACACAATGATGATGATGATGATGATGATTAGGAAGAGGAGTAGTAATTTCAATGTCTGTACTTACTTTTTCCTTGTTATTGATGCTCTTTAGTATGATTGATTGTACTGGACATTATGATAATTATAATTATTTTGGCTTTTGAACTTTTTAGCTTTCGTTGCACTGTTGTGATATTGCTTGTGTGTGATAGTAGATCTTTACTTTATACTTTTCATGCTAAACCTATTTAATCTAAATTTACTTACTGCTACAAAGCTATTTTTACCTTTTTGTAGCTGCATTAATTTCATGCTTATATACAGATAATAGATAATTAATCTGTTATTTTTTTCTCTCTTCATACTTTCTTTGTACTATCATGTTGTAAACTCTTTAAAAATTTAAGTTTGGGGGAGGGAAAAAAACTTTTTAAAATTAAACTTTATTTGTCCTTAAATAAATAATTAAAAATTATTTTAATATAACAAGTGGTATGTGGTGTTATTTTAAAAAAACTATATTTTTGATTCTGTGAATGAAATAGTAAACTTAAGAAAAATTTCTTAGTAATAAAGGGTAATTCTAGAGTTAAGATATATTGTATGAAAGTTTAGGAATATGATTTTATTATTAAGAGTAGAAAAGATTGTATTTTTGAAAAACTGAGGATCTTAGATTTACACTTAAAAAAGAATTATTGAGAATCTATGAAAAATCATTTTTCTACTAATACACATTACCGAGTTAAAAAATGTGAAAAGTTTTTAATTATAAGTAGAGGATATTAAAGTTCAAAATTATTAAAGGCTATCCAAAGATAGTAGTCCTCACATAAAAAAAAAGAAAAGAAAGGATTGAAAATGATCCTATAAGAATAAGAAAAATCAAAAGAAAAATAGAATAGAAAAAAGAAAAATATGTGAGGAGAAGCTTGAAAAAATGCCTAATTAAAAATTGGCTTTACTTGAATTATCCTAAAGGAAGAAACTTAATTACACTTCTGAGCTTATTATTAATTTTAAATGTATTAGTTAAATCTTTACTAATAAGGGTTCTTATATAATTCTTTCTTTTAATTTTTAGAAAGATTCCTAAGTCTGACAAATTACAATTATTTCTGAAATGAATAGAAAATCAGAATATCTAACTTAAGTACTAGATATTCTTACACCTTAGTTTTATCCTGAGTTATTAAATTTTTTTATAAAGTTTCACTATTACAATTATGAAATAGAAATATAATAACCCTTAATGAAACCCTTACCATAAGTTAAAATATTTTATGTTACAAAATAGATGAGTTACTTGAGGACAAGTAATGTTTAAGTTTGGGGGAGTTGACACACCTTAAAATTACCTACTTTTATATGTACATCTTATGCTCATTTTAAATGATATTGCGCTATAATGAAAGGTATGTTGTGTGTTTTTGATTTCAGGTATAAGAAATGAAGTTCAAGAGAAAAATGAGCAAAAATAGAGCAAAATAAGGTTAAATGGAACTAAGGAAAAAAATTGATGTAGCGCCTAAGCACCAGGATTAGACGCATAGGCGCTAGGATCGGGAGCATAGGTGCCAGGTAGTTAATATTTGTTTCTAGAAGGCTGGTGCCTAAGCGCCATAGTTAGGTGCCTAGGCGCCATAAACAGTTTTTTTCCTTTGTGCATTGAATTTGGAAAAAAAATTGAAGAGATGCTTGAAGTGACCCTTGGTATTTTTATAGCCTTCAAGAGACTTTTGGTTGGTCAAAGAAAGAGAAAAAAAAGACTTTTGGTTGTGTTGTTGTAGAGAGCTTTTGGTGAGTGTCATGAGTTTTAGTGTGTTGTGTGTGGGTGTGAAAGTGAGTCTTTTTTAGAGTCTGCTTTTGTGTGTATATTGGAGAAAGAAGACAACAAAGGAACTCCAAGGAATTTACATGATGAGAACTTTAAGATAAGTGCCTTGTATTTATGTTTAAGTTTTATTTTATTGTAAATACTTGGAGTTTTATATAAATCATGTTTTTTTATGTTATCCCCATGCTAGTTTTCCTTTTCTTTCTCCCTAAAACAAGAAGTAACCATGTGTAGGATTAGAATTGTTTAAAATTTCTCTTTTTTCATACTCGTGATGATTCATTACTTCATTCTTCATTTACATCTTCAATCAAGCCAACTAAAATGTTAAAATTTGTTGTGAATCCAAAGTGACCTGGGAGGGCTATGTGTTCCTCAACTAGTAAGAATCACATTTATTTCATGGGTGAGAAGGTAATCCATGAGTAAGTGCAAATAGATAGGGAGATAAGTTTTGATGGGTGTAAACTTGGTGTTTTTAGAATGACAAGCTAGATTCTTGCCAATTTTGTCTAAAGTTTGGATTCTTAGAGCCATATAGTCCTAGAGAGAGGGCACAGTGGATAATCTAGATGTGAGATGCTAGAACCTACCCAACATAACCAAAGAGAATTTGGAACCTTACTTTAGATTAGTCAATGCTCTTCATGCGCTCGGAAGAGGGTAAAGAATAGGAATGCTCCTATTTGTCACAAAACTATATTTTTGAACTTTAAACATTTGCTTCCTACATTGATTATAATCTCATAGTAAGGGGAAAGACTATTCATATTATTTGAGCTCCTTTACACATAACTAGTTTAGAAAAATTGCATTTACTTTTAGCTTTAAATTAGAATTAGCAAACTTTAGTTTTTAACCTTTTATAAACATTTTGATATTGTTCTTCAACTAATTTTGTTTTCAGCTTTAGTATAAATTCTTCTAAGTTGAAATACAAAATTCTATGCTTCCCTATGGGTTTGATACTGGGGTTCTTAAAGAAAACTCTATTTTACTTGAAAAGATACGTGTACGTGTGTAATGCCTGTAGTGTGTAAACTACTAATCAAATTCTAAATCCTTTAACATACCATTTATACACAATAATAGCTAAATATTAATCACTTTAAGTTTTTGGCCATCTCTTAGAAAGTAAATAATTGCATAATTGATGATCGGGTCAAATAAAACCTGATTTCCAGAAACTTCATTTTATTTTTCTCGGTGTTGTGATTACTGGCTCTAATTTCTAAGCAACAACTCAGGACTTGTCTCAAAATTGGATGAGCCCAAATTTGCTCATTACAATCAAGTCCAAGAGGAAGAACCAAAGGAAATAAAATAAGAAAAATCAAGTCATTTCAAGCGCATTGCACCATCCACATAAAAATTTAAAAAAGTAATGAAGGTCATTGCCCAAAATTTCTTTAAGAAGATTTCACCGCTTTTTATGACTAAACTCAAAGGATTTCATAGTCAAAACCCTACACTAGTATGACATCCAGTGCTGACATGACTTTTTAGGAATACCTAATAAAGCCAGAAGTTGTGAAGCTACGGGGCTCCACTACTGAGATATTTGATGATATGTCCTTGTATTTATTCACTATAAAACTTTTAGGGAATTTAACAAAATAGGAGGCTTTTATGATGTTCATGTCAAAACAGAAGATTGCTTATCTCTTTTATTTTTTAAATAATCAATCTAGCAAATTTATGTTTATTTATTTCTATGTCAAAGTGTGGTGTGTAATAATTTAAGAGTTTATGATGAACTGTATTATGTGATGTGTTCATGGACATTTCAACATATATATTTTGCTCTATCTGTATTAATTTATATATGAGACATTTCAACATTTATGTGTTTCAATAGTTGAACTACTTTAATTATGAGTTATTCACTTATAGAGTTTCTAGTTAATTTTTATATATTATAACATGCATAAAATATTTAGATTGACCAATCAAATGAAGAGTAAATTATAAAGATAGTTGAACAAGCCACAATTCTGACTACTATAATATGTATTATCAATGAGTATAATCAAATAAATTTGTACAAAAAACCATGTGTCATCATCATATGTGGGTGACAAGTGGATTGGTGATTTGGTCTAATTCCATTCAAATGAAATTCATAGTATGTTATAGATGTCAGAAAAAATTTTTGGTGATTTACTAGATAAGCTGCAAATTAATTATGATTTGTATGGATTGTCCTGATTTACACCTATGGAAGTACTAGCCACGCACTCAACAGAGACAATTAACAAATATTTTAATATTGGGATTAAGTATTTTTCTAGATTGTCAAACAACATTGTCAAACTCAGAAATGTTGCTTTTTTTACATACATCAAGGGAAATCCATAATGATATTGGGATTAAGTATTTTTCTAGATTGTCAAACAACATTGTCAAACTCAGAAATGTTGCTTTTTTTACATACATCAAGGGAAATCCATAATGATATTGGGATTAAGTATTTTTCTAGATTGTCAAACAACATTGTCAAACTCAGAAATGTTGCTTTTTTTACATACATCAAGGGAAATCCATAATGATATTGGGATTAAGTATTTTTCTAGATTGTCAAACAACATTGTCAAACTCAGAAATGTTGCTTTTTTTACATACATCAAGGGAAATCCATAATGATATTGGGATTAAGTATTTTTCTAGATTGTCAAACAACATTGTCAAACTCAGAAATGTTGCTTTTTTTACATACATCAAGGGAAATCCATAATGATATTGGGATTAAGTATTTTTCTAGATTGTCAAACAACATTGTCAAACTCAGAAATGTTGCTTTTTTTACATACATCAAGGGAAATCCATAATGATATTGGGATTAAGTATTTTTCTAGATTGTCAAACAACATTGTCAAACTCAGAAATGTTGCTTTTTTTACATACATCAAGGGAAATCCATAATGATATTGGGATTAAGTATTTTTCTAGATTGTCAAACAACATTGTCAAACTCAGAAATGTTGCTTTTTTTACATACATCAAGGGAAATCCATAATGATATTGGGATTAAGTATTTTTCTAGATTGTCAAACAACATTGTCAATTATCAAACATAATATCAGTAGAAAATCTGTGGAAACATGAGAAAATATTTTATAAAATATCACATATTCAGTTTATATCAAATCCCTCAAACTTGAATATTACTTGCCCTCAAGTAATTAAATAGCTCAACTAGGATATTAAGAGGATGAAATGGGCTCTTAAAGTTTTCTAAGCTTTTCATTTTATCTTATGAAGTGTAATGGAAAGAGATAAATATTATTTGAGGATTTGGTTGTCTTTAATGCTGAAAAAATCATTTTCTTTCGTTACTTCCCTTCATTCTTTTCTTTAAGAAATTCTAGTGACTATCAACATTGTGTTTGTTTAAGAAATATTTTGCTTATCTCAAGTATTCTTAAGCCTCATTTTTAGTGGGTTAGCCAATCTCATACTACATAATTTTATTCATTGATTCATAACTCTAGAATGGTTCAAGTAATTATCATGTAATCAGTATTACTTAAGTCTCAATTCTACACCCTTCTAAATTATTTTTTCCTTAAACTTTTGTTGTGCGAAAGAAAGCTTCTTCCATGAATTTTTTTTACTTTTTAACTTTTATCATTTGATTTTATTTTTTCTTTTAATTTTCTTTTTTTTTCTTTTGAGAATTACTATATCTGGTTGAAAACTTTTTCTTTACTACATTTCATGAGGGTAGTGTTTCTTTAAGTAATAAATTTTAACAATGATATTTTAGTTTCCTACCTTCAGGGTATATTCAAAGTTAAAAGTTAAGTTAATATATAATTGGTTACTATGAAATGAAGAAGAATAAAAAAAACATTTTTTATTTGTTATTGAATTTCTAAACTAAGATTGAAGTTGCTAAGTTCTATAATTTTTTGGTTGAACATTAAACTCACTCATTCCCCAACAACATTTATCTTTTTATTAAAAATATGTTTATGTGGCAAATTGAATTGTTAAAATTCTTTGGCAAGAGTTGTCTGGTGAATCTTAAATTGGTTACTAAGCTATGTGGCATCCCTTCAAGTTTGCAATAGATACATTCCCTCACAAACTTAATATTTTCCAACATATGAATAACATGGGTTAGTAGTATGGTAAAACACAAGTAGGTGTAGGAAAAAGAAAAAAAAAAATAATACATGTAGAAGCAACCACAAGATCTCAATAGAGGCATAGGTAAATATGACGTTAGTTACAACCATTTGCATAAAGGTACGTAGTAACAATATTTCATTTTAAATTTTGAGTTTTGGTGAATTTCATTTCAATGCTAAAATCTTTCCTAGTTTTTAGATAGAAAACTAAAGATTCCTAATGGATTTGAGAAGCTAAAATGATGAGGTTTTGAATTCTTAAGTTATGGGGAACAACTTTGCCATTAGGAGAAAAAGGTGTTGAAAGCTCTATAAGAAGTTCACATTTGTGGGGAGCTCTCAGGTTGGCCTCTTAACTAGACATTAGAGGCCCTGTGGAAGCTTTGGATTGATGAGAGAAGATTGGGTGGCTGCTTAGTGAATCTCAGAGGACTTCATAGGATGATTTTAGTCATGGAGTCAAGCTCTTTCATTTCATATGGTATGATCATCATGAAGGTTAGTATGGAAAAAAGAAAGGCTTGAGAAAGGCTTTGAGGCCATTGGCTTGGTGTTGAGGTAGATAATGGGTTCAAGTGTGAGCTGGCTTGACCATCCATGCTTAGTCCAAGAGGATGTAGGGTGGAGGCCATGAAGGTTGCATGTGCCCTCCCCCTCATCATGACTTGGAATAAGTAAAAAAATTTGGCTTCATGAGTTTTTAATAGGTTTTCCATGTCATGGAAAATGTTATTGGGTCGTGGATGACCCAAGAAAAATGGGCCATTGATGAATTTAGGCTTGGACTCTATGGTTTAGTTTGGAAATTTTTATTTAGGTTTGGGCTTAGAGTAAGCCCATCATGACATTCTTTTTATTTAATCAATTAATTAGTTAATTAATTAACAAAAATAATAGGAATATATGGAAAGTAACCCTATAGTGGTTGAGTTCACCATGTGGACCCATATAGACATGAGGTTGATCCTATGGTCTATAGGGGTTCATCATATGTATGCATCTTGACCATGTGATGTAAGGTTCATTTGGTCAATTTTTGTCCAAATTAGGGCTAGGCCTAACTGCATTGACCACTATAAAGTGTCACTAATTTTTGGGTTGAAAAGGGCACATTGGGGTTTTGATATGGTTTTTAGGGTTTTGCAGGGTTAGAGAGGCCTCTGGTGAGGCTAGGGATTGTGGGTCGCCAAATGGGAAATGTAATTTAATACATATATAGTTTAGAAAAAATAGTATTTTAATTTTGACAACATGAAACATAACTCATTGCATATCTTTAATAGTTTAAATAATGAAACACAACACCACAAGAAATGCATCTATCCTGATGAATAGATGATGCACGGTTTTGTGGTGCATTGCACATATCTTTCAATATTACAATACACACACGACAACATAAATAGTAAATATGCAGTTCAATCCCGATAAAAATAAATTTAGTATAAAGAATTTTATCTTTTAAAATTTTTAAGCTACCAAACTATAATAATAACACAAGTATACTTATCACTCAAGTAATAAAGGGCTCTAATGGTATCCTAAGTATTGATCCCATAGGGAGTTGGAAATTCTTATAGTTATAATGTAAAACACAATATTCAAACTACAAAACTTAGGTATGTAAAACAATTCCAAAGTAAATTTACGGTATGCTAAATGAAATGGAGTTAAAAGCACTAAGTTAACTAAACTATTTGCTAAAATTCCTAAACAAATTTATGTAACGAAGAGTTCAAATTTAAGAAAGCATCCTTTCCCTTTACAATGAGTTTATGTATTGTGAAGTAATTAAAATCATCTAAATTACATATAAAATTATATTGTGCCAAATAGGAGCAATCCTATTTTTTACCCTCTGAGAGTACATAAAGAACATTGACATTGTCTAATCTAGTCTTTGGTCCCTAAATCTGTGGTTAGGTTGAAAGGATACTGGCTACCAGTTCAGAGCTCTGGCATCTCCCTCGCCTGAGGGCTAACAATCTCGCTTTAGTTTCTAAGCAACTGGATCAAATTGGGAATTTTAATTTATCACTTTAAAATCTCCAATTCTAACATTTTAATTGGCCAGATTGAAAAGTAAATGAAGATCAGAGTTTGAATCATCACAATTTATTGACATTTAAAACCTTACATAACAAAATTAATTCTTCACAAAATCATATCTCATTGTAGGAAGAAGGATAAAGAAGACTACTTATAATTCATGAGAAGGATACAACAAAAAATAGATTACATATATAAACAAATTCACAACACAAAGAGAAAAAATAATACAACTTATCTCACACTCCTCAAACAAATCCATTGAAGTTCCCTTTAAGCACTTTCTCTATTTACAATCACACTCAATTTTCTTAGAAATGTGATGAAAAAAAAAAATCTAACACCTTCCCTCTCCTCTTACAACTCTAGAAGAAAATCCTTTCTTCTCCCAAGACTTTTCTCTCACGCCACCCTCTTCACTTCAAACCTCTCGCCCCCCTTTCTTCTCTAGACTCCTTGCTTTTTTAATTAGGGCCAGCCATCCTTTTCAAAAAAATTCAAAATTCACTTCTTTTTTAGCAAAAGGCACATCTCTTCACACCAAGAGAAAAACCCCTTCATTCATGAGCCTTTCCAAAGAGTATAAATGCATTGAATTACTCTATGGGGTATTTGAATTGACTTGAGCCTTCAAAAATTGCTTAAAAATAGTCACTAAATGCCTTACTCCATCCTAATTCATCTATGGCACTTCTGGCTCCAACCTATTGAATTTTGCACTGTTCTCTAGATCCTAGAGCCTCTAGCACCAATTATGTCTCTTTTGGCACCATTTCTTGGTAAATGGTGACTCTGGTACCAGTTTCTGGCACTTCTGGTGCTAGCTCTATGAAAATGGTGTCGTTCTGGCGCCTCTGGGGCCAGGATGCTGAAATAGTTCGTTTTGACTTCAAAGTTCTTTCCTTTTGCTATAATTTCTTAAAATCAATATACCTGCAACAAAAAACAAAAATACCCTACTTTAAAGTGCACTATCTCCAAATTTAAGCATAAAATTAATACAGAAAATTGCACATTATTGTACATCAAAAGCCACTAAATTTAATTGTTACTTGTTCTCGAGTGACTCTTTTACTACATGAAATATGACTTATGACAGGGATTAACTTATATGCTTCTATAATTTGGTTTAATAACTACAATGGTATAAGTTAAGAAAAAAATAACTCAGGTTAAAACTAAAATGTAAGAATATCTAGTAATCAAGTCTAAGAGTTCTGATTTTCTATTTATTTTAATAATAACTACAATTTGTCACACTGAGGATGCTTAGAAGAATTACAGGAAAAAGAATTTCATGAGAACTTTATTAGTAATGGTGCCAATACTTTAAGCCTAAGTTTAGAAATGTAATTAAGTTTCTTTCCTCAAGTTGATTAAAGTGAAGCCAATTTTTGATTAGACATCTCCTCAAGCTTCTCCCCACATATTTTTTTTCCTTTTTTTCTTCTTCTCTTTTCTTTTCTTTTTCTTTTTTAGTATCATTTTCAATCCTTTCTTTTTTTCTCGCTTTTATCTCTCTTTTAAGTGAGGATTAATATATCTGGATAACCTTTAATAATTTTGAACTTCACTATCATCTTCTTAAAGTTAAAACTTCTTACCTCTCTTCACTTTAGAAATTCATATTAGCTTTCAAGATTTTTCATGATGTTTTATTCTTTTCTTCTTATATGAAACTCTAAGATTCTTAATACTTTAAAAATATAATTTCCTTTACTTTAAATAAAAAATAGTCTTATTCTTTTAAACTTAAAATCTTAACCATTGAATTGACCTTCATTATTAATAAAGTTTTGCTTAAATTTACCATAATATTTACAAACAAAAATATAGTTATTTAAAGTTAAACTCTAGTATCCAAGGTCATGTTAAATTAATTTTTAAAAAATATAGTTAATTGAGGACATATAAAATTTAATTTACTTCTTTTAAATACATTTTTCCCCCAAATTTAGATTTTTAAATAATAAGTAAAGCATCTAGTACAAAAATTTATAGATGAAAGAAAACAATAAATGCATAAAAATAAAACTCACTTGTAGAGGGTTCTAAATATGAATCTTGGCTCTGAAATATGACAGGTACTAATTTAAAAAGTATAGTCCTTAAAGAAGTAAATGAAAAATAATATATCAAAGGATTTGCTAAGAAAAGATAAATTAAAGATATAAACAGTAAATTAAAGCAACTAATAATGTTAAAATAAAAATCTTTAGTCTACAACTACATAAACAAACAAGTTCAATAGGTCCATAATTAAAACACATAAATTGATCCAATCATATCATTAAAAATAAAATAAAACAAACAACAACAAATAAAAGAAACAAAACCCAATAAATTTTACGCACCATCTTCCTCCTCCTCCTCGTCCTCATCATCATCATCTTCTTCTTCTTCTTCTTCCTCTTCTTCATGTTCTTGCACATAAGGCATGAAGCTGGGGTATGTAGGAAACTCTACAGTATGATCACCCCTCAGAAATCTAACCATCACTTATTCATATGCAATGTCATGTTGGACTCTTCTCTGCTTATAATGATCATTGTAAGCATTTTTTGCTTCCAAACCACCTATTTTGTTTTACATTGCTATAATATGTGATTGTTAAATCATTAACTACTCCATAATATTTTCAAGTGAAACATAACTAGAAGTAGATGGTCCTGCAGCTGATGTAGAGGGTTTATCACTACTTCCACTTCTAGATCCAACAAATGATTCAAATTTATGCCCAGTAGGTTTTCCAATGGACTTAAGTGGTTGCAACATTTCTTCATTTCTATCAAATTCTACTTTTGATTGTTTACATAAAGTGAAAATCAGGGTAGGATAACCAAAACCACAAACTGTCCCACTTCTATCAATGCTATGAGCATTATGCACAAAAAGAGCACCAATATCAACAACTTTCATTTGTTGAATGCAAAAAAATAGTCCCTAGTTATTTCACTCAAGTGATTAATTGGAAGAAATTTTGCAGAGATAAAGTAATTTCATGCTTTAGATTAAACATTTAAAATGGAAGTGGAGAAATTGACTTTATAATTATTCTTAATCTTCCATTTTCCCCTTCCATCAATAAGATAGGTAATTAATTCATCAAGTGATGAATCAGAAATCACAAATGCAGCGTACTCACAATGAAATTCATTCCACAACCCATAAAATGCATTGATTCTTTCTCGAGTAAACTCAACATGTTTACCTCGAACATAAATGTGCTCTTCCATAGTCACTCACAAATTGGCATAAAATTCTTGAATCATAGAAACAATGGCTACTGTGGTGAAGTATCAAAAGGTTTCCCACTTTTGAAAAATTATCAATATTTTGATTTCTCCTCCTGGGTTTGAAAATGCATGTCATGAATCAAATTTCTGGTTCCCAACAAAATATTTCAATTGTATTGAGCCTTCAAATTTACGAATCGCCTCGCATCAAAATTTCCGGAAGGCTTTCCTCTCTTCACTCATGGAGCCATAAGAATTTATAAATAAACTCATAGAAAATCCATATAAATTCACAATATCAGAAATCAAACTCCAAAAGTAGGAATATTTGGTAAGGAACTCTTCACCTTGGGTTCTCTTTAAACTTCTTCAATAAAAGCTCAAATTTTTGGATTTCCATAACGTAGGAAAAATCCATGGTGAAAATAAAAAATTTCTAAATTAAAGTCAAGCTCTTATGAAGGAAAGATAGAATCCAAGACTTTTTAGCCTTAAAATCTCCTCAAATCCACCAAATGGCAAGCCTTAAGTTCAGTTTCGGCCTTAGTTTAGAGGTTAGAGACAGCCAGAGCAGTAAAAATGGGGTTTTTGTGGTTTTAAGTAAATCTAGGTGCTTTTGAGAATCTGGTGCCTCTGGCGCCACCACCAAAAATTTTTATATTTAGATTTTCTTTAGAAATCTATTGTATACCACACCATGTCAACCTCTAAATAACTTAATTAAACACATATTTTAACAAACAACAAAAAACTCACATTTATATATAAAATCCAAGAAATTACAAACAAACATTTTTCAAGCCAATACATCTAATTGAGCGTTGAAATCAAACCAACAAACTAACGCTGAAGACTAAATATTAAATACTCAACATATGACAAAGATAGAGTTCAATAATAAAAGTAGATGAAATCCAACATAAACAAATAACACATATAAGCAATAATAATTATGAATTCCGTACTAAAATGAGTTCAAAAATCTTCTTCGTTTTCACCTTTTGGAATGTTTCCCATGGATTGGTAGTGAACGTACGAGTTGTAAAACGGTTGGTGAGGAAATTCGTCCATCGAATCTTTTTCAATCAAGCATTTTTTTTAAACATACGCACCATACCTTCTTCAATAAGTCCGGAATGTTCAAATTGTTCTTTCATCCTCCAATCCAAATGATCAAACATATCAGAAATATTTCCAATTGAATTCATAATATTTTGTACCTCTTTCTCCAACTTTTTTATCTTTTTCAAAATATCATACAAACTACAAGGAAAGTGGGGCTGAATAAGTGATAAATTTTGAGATGATTGATCCATAAGAATATTCATATTGCTCTCCTTTCCATTTCCTATACAGTTACAACCATAGGCTTCTAAGATAGAAGCACTTTTTCTCAACTTTCAAAAGGCACTTGTGACTGGCTGTACAATAGGAATATGGTAGATGGATTTCCCAGCCCATAAGTTGATCCATTGATAATCAAACCCAAAACAAATTTTACAATTAAAGTACCCACATCACTTCTAGTTTGAATACAATAATTCAAAATATCACTTTCCTTTTTCACTTTACTGATTTTCATGGTAGGAAGTAGTATTGATGCAATAAAGAAATGCCACTCCTTTTATGCAAGATTCAATAATGATGAAGAAAAACTTACATGTCCATTATCTATTATCTCCAGATTTGCATCTTCATCAGTAAGGAATCGATAGAGTTCATCCATGTTGTCTCTTGTAGCGACAAAATTTGTGTAGTGACAAATAGAAACACTTTGAATCATAAACATGTCATTTATTTTTGAAGGATTGAATGGTACCCACCTGCATAAAACATAGACAACTCCTTGGTTAATTCCATGAATATTAACATAGAACTAAGCATAAAACTCTTTCACCATTAGAACTACTACCACAACAGTGGTATAGCAAAGCACTTCCAACCCCTTGTGCAATAATTTCCTCCACCCGGGTATTTGGTGTGTTGAATCCTCGATTCACAAAGCTTCGTTCCTTGATTAATTCATTCTTCACAAGAACTCGATCATTTAACTTATGCACATCAAAGCTAATGGACTTCCTCCTATTGAAAATTCCATAACTAGCGGTTTCTTTAGAGTGGGAAGCCATAAGATTTGAAAAATGGTGACTTTCCATTCATTTTTCACTCTTAAATTACTTTCAAATTCAGTTTTTTGGGAGTTACTAGAAAGAAAACCTATCAATAACCATCCAATGCCATTTTTAGAATAATCTAAATTGTTTCTGGTAACTGCGGCACCTCTGGCTCCAGCTCTCTCGAAAATGGGGCCTCAGGTGCCAAATCTGGCGATAGTTCAAATTTCTGCACCATTTCATTTTAAATCTAAATAACTCTTAATTCTTCCAATAAATTTGGTACATAAAAATGTTTTAAAGTATTTTCTCAATATGTAAGTCTCTCAAGTACACGAAATTCATAAAGTAAGCTTAAATATAGATGCATATAAAATTCTACTTATAAAAGCACATAAGCAACAAAAAAAAAGTTAAATTTGGGTTGTCTCCCACAAAATGCTTGGTTTAATTTCATCAGCCCGACATTCCCAGTCGTTACCCTGAGTGACCTAAAATTACAGTCTCTTTAAAATTTGGCCTATGAGCATAAAAATATGGTTTCAGTTTGTGTCCATTCACTGTAAATATCTTTCCAGCCTTGGGATCTTCAATATTAAGAACTCCATAAGGCTAAACTTTTACAATTGTAAATTGCCCTGTCCACCTAGACTTCAGCTTCCCAGGAAATAATTTCAATATTGTATTGTACAATAAAACTTCCTATCCAGGCTTAAATTCTTTTTTTATTATCTTTTGATCATGTCAATTCTTTCTTTTTCTCTTTATATATCCTAGTATTATCATAACATTCATTCATAATTTCTTCAAGCTCATTCAATTGCAATAATCATTTCTCACTAGCATCTTTTAAATTAAAATTAATCTCCTTAATAGCCCAATAAGCTTTATGCTCCAATTCTACTGGTACGTGAAGTACGTGACAAGTCTTCCTAAAAAGTAGTTTATATGGGGCATCCTGTGGGCATCTTATATGTTGTCCTATAAACCCATAATGCAATATCTAATATAGCAGACCAATCCATTTCATTAGGATTTATAGTTTTTCCTAAATTCTTTTCTTTTCACGATTAAATACTTCTGCTAGACCACTAGTCTGGGGATGATAAGCAATTGCAATCCTACGTATAATATTATATTTTTACACCAACTTCTCAATTTTTTTTGTTTCAAAAGTGTGATCCTCCATCAATAATGATTATTCTCGACATTCATATCTTGTAAAAGTATTTTTGATTAAAAATTTTGAAACACTCATAGCATCACATTGAGGTAAAGTGATTGCGTCAATCCACTTTGATACATAGTCTACTGCAATTAATATACATGTATTTCCAAATGAATGATATATATATATATATATATTAACATCTCTAAACAATGTAGGCCAATAAAATCATGATTGTCAAATTTTATGAAAATTTCTATCAATCCTAAAATGACCCCCAAATTCTGAATCATGACAATTTTGGATAATTTCTTCAATTTCCTTATAAGCCACACATCTCCGCATAACTAAATCTTTGCACATAACTAAATCTTTGCATTGACTAAATCTTTGCATTGTTTGTACAAACATGGGTCATCCCAAAAGTAAAATTTTGCAACATGAATAAATTTATTTTTATGTTGTTTTGTCAATCCATATGCTAAAATACCACTGAAAATGTAGTTCATAATATCAGTATACCACGGTATTTCCCATCCTTTAATAGCATAAAGTTGTTCATCAGGAAAAGTTTCATTAATTTCCCTTTCAAGATCACATGTTTCTTCCTATTCCAGCCTAGAGAAATGATCAGCTATTTGATTATCAGATTCTTTCCTATCTACTACCACAAAATCAAAGTCTTGCATTAGAAGTACCCATCTAATTAATCTTGATTTTGCATACTTCTTTTCCATAAAATATTTCATAGCAGAGTGGTCTTTATGCTTAACACATATAGCTCCAATTAAATATGATCCAAACTTATCAAAAGCATAAATAATAGCTTTTAACTCTCTTTCAGTAGTGGTATAATTAATTTGAGCATCATTTAGACTTTTACTAGTATAGTATATAACCTTAAAACTCTTGTCATCTTTCTGCCCAAAAACAACTCCAATTGCATAATCTCTTGCATGATACATTAGTTCGAACGGTTTCTCCCAATCAGGTGAAAAAATTATAGGAGTAGTGATCAATTTTTCCTTCAAAGTTTCAAAAGCATTAATGCACTCCTGATTAAAATAAATTGATCAATTTTTCCTTCAAAGTTTCAAAGGCATTAATGCACTCCTGATTAAAATAAAATTTTGTATCCTTTTAAAAAATTTGGCATAAAGGCTTTGTAATTTTTGAAAAATCCTTAATATACCACTTCTAAAAACCAGCATGTCCTAAAAAAATTCTAACTCCTCTTGTAGTAGTAGGTGGAGGTCAGTTAGCTATAACTTGAATTTTTGTCGAATCTACTTTCATGCTATTTTCTAAAATTTTATGTCCGAGTACAATTCCTCCTACAACCATGAATTGACATTTTTCCCAGTTTAATCTAAATTCATTTTGTTTCTTCACAGCACTTAAGAACTTTTGATAAATATTCTAGACATATTTCAAATGAAGTTATAAACACTAAAAAATCATCCATAAAGACTTCTATACCTTTTTCAATTAAGTCACCGAAAACTGACATCATACATTTTTGAAATGTCATAGGTGCATTAAAAACACCAAAGAACATTCATAGAAAAGTAAAAGTACCATAAGCACTAGTAAACTTTGTCTTCTCTTGATCCTCTTAAGCAATTGTTATATAATTATACCTGATATATCCATCTAAAAAGAAAAAAAATATTTGTGTCCAGCTAGCCTATCCAACATTTGGTCCGAAAAGGGTAAAGGAAAGTCATCTTTCTTGGTGGTTGAATTTCATTTTCTGTAATCAATGCAGATTTTTCATCCAGTGACTTGTCTTACTAATATCAATTCATTTTTCTCATCCGTCACAATAGTCACACCCCCTTTCTTAGGAACATAGTGAATTGGACTTACCCAAGAACTCTCTGAAATATGATATATTATTCCAACGTCTAACCATTTAAAAATCTCTTTCTTTACAACTTCTTTCATTATCGGGTTGAATCTAGTTTGAGGATCAGCTTTTGGTTCATGATGGTCTTCTAATAAAATTCTGTGCATACAATTCGAAGGACTGATTCCTTTAATATCAGCTAATGTACATCCAAAGGCTTTCTTATATCTTCTTAACGTTTCCAACAACTTTTGTTCTTGTGCTTCAGTTAATTCTGAGAATACAATAACAAGCTATGTGGATAAATCTCCTAAAAATATTTTAAATGTGTAGGAAGTATTTTCATTTCTAGTTTAGGAGGTTTTGTAATCAAAGAAATAAAATTTTTGTTATTACCCGTAGGATCTTACTATTTAAATTTTTCTTGAACATAATTCAATTATTCATTAATCACTTCTATATATTTATGTTGAATTATATCCTCATTCTCATACTCCAAATATTTAGCTTTAGTTTTCTTTTCAAATGTTTTCATGAAATATTCATTGCTTAAATAGTCGTTAATTAAATAATCCCTAATATACATTATGAAGCACTCATTATCTCTTCCTTTTGTTGGGTATCTCATTGACATCACATTGACTCTATAATATTAAATGTAACCTCTTGATCGCTAACTCTCATCATAGTTAGTTCTCCTTTCTACAAATCTATCAAAGCTCTTCGAGTTTTTAGAAATGGTCTTCCTAAAATGATAGGAATTTCTTATCTTCCTCCATATCTAACACAATAAAATCCACATGAAAGATAAATTTATCAACCTTTACCAAAACATCTTCTATAACTCCTTTAAGATAAATAATCGAACGACCAGCTAACTGAAGTGTTACATTAGTAATATAAAATTTCTCCTAAACCCAACCTTCTAAAAATCGATAGAGGCATAAGATTAATACTAGCTCTAAATCACATAAAGCTTTTCCAAAAAAATCTTTTGCCAATAGCATAAAAAATAGTAAAACTACCAGGATCCTTAAGTTTTTTAGGAAGTTTTTCTGATTTTTTAAGGAAGTTTTTCTGATTTATAGTGCTATACTCTTCACTAAGTGCAACAGTCTCATTATCTGTAAACTTCTTTTTTTATTAAGAATATCCTTCATAAAATTCACATAGCTTGACATTTGTTCAAAGACTTCAACAAATGGAATATTTATTGTCAATTTCCTCAATATTTCCAAAAGTTTTGTAAATTGTTTATCTTTATTATATTGCTTCAATCTTTCAGGAAATGAAGGTGGTGGTCTTTCTATAGTAATCTTCATTAGTTTAAAGTATTATTCTAACTCCAAATGAAAATCTTCACTAATTTTTTTATTTTCCACCCCTTAATTTTCAAGTTCAACTTCAATTCCTTTTTTAAATTTTGTTTCCACTTCTTTTCCACTTCTCAGTTGAATAGCCTTAATTTTCCCTTTGTTCTGATCCTTAGGATTAACTTCAACATTACTAGGAAAAGTTCCTGGAGGTCTATTGCTAAGTGCAGTAGCAATACATCCCAACTAATTTTTCATGTTTATAATTGCAGCTCCTTGACTTTATAATTGTGCTCCCACTAGCAATATTAATTCTTGTATTAACAATTTCTTCTCATTACTCTGTGAATTATTATTGAAACCTAGGAGGTAATAAGATTTATAGTTAGAATTTCCCTGATTGTTGGACTCTCCCAATTGTTTCAAAATATTGTTCCCCCATTGTGGATTTACAACACTAGAGTTATTGTTACTCCAACTAAAATTTGGGTGATTTTTCTAACTAGGATTATGATAATTAGAATAAGGATTATTAGATCAATTTTTTAGTGCATTTAAAGTCTCATACAAAGATTGATAATTTATCGTTTGTCCCAATGAACTTTCCTTAAGCACAGAAAGTGTCTGAGAATAATGCAATTCATATTTATCTATCTTTTTTGATATTGCAGTAATTTGAGTAGCCAACATAGATATTATATAAGAATCATGAATATTAACTACTGTTTTTGGAGTTATCCTTTCAGAGGGCCATTGAAAATCATTAGTAGCCATCTCTTCAATTAGAGAACATGCTTCATCGAATTGTTTTGACATTAATGATCTACTAGCAGCAGCGCCATTTATAGATCTAAGAGATCCAACTAATGTATTATAAAAAGTATAAATTATTAGCCAATCTGGTAACGCATGACGTGGACACTTCCTAAGGAGATCTTTAAATCTTTCCCAAGTTTCATAAATTGATTCTCCTTCAATCTAACAAAAAGATGTGATATCATTTCTAAGCTTAGCAGTTTTTTATGGCGAGAAATATTTAGATAAAATTTTTTTTGATAAGTCTCCCCAAGTTCTGATAGATCCAGGTGCCAATGAATTTAACCACATCTTAGCTTTATCCCATATTGAAAAAGGAAAAGTCTAAGTCTGACGGAATCATTCGATACTCCATTATATTTAAATGTAGCACACAATTCTACAAAACTAGCAATGTGTAAGTTAGGACTTTCAGTCGGTGCTCCCCCAAACTAATTATTTTGTACCAATTGGATAATAGCAGATTTAAGCTCAAATGATTTGGCAGCTACAATAGTGTTTTGTATACTCAAATGAATTTTATTTGTTATAGGAATAGCATAATGTCTTAAAGGTATCTGATGAAGTTCATTTTCAATTCCATAATTATTTAAGCTTGTAGCCATTTTGTTCAAATTATCTATCTTTTTTTGTTTTTTTCAAGTTTTTCTAATAGTTCTTTCTAACTTCGACTTTTGTTCAAATTATCTATCTCTTTTTGTTATTTTTAAGTTTTTCTAATAGTTCTTTCTAACTCCGAGCTTCGACTCGTATGGTACTAAACCAACCGATCTTAAACTATGCATACACAAACACAATAAGCAATTAAAATAAGCAATCACACTAAAATATTTAATTAGACTAGAAATATTTTATTAGTTCAGATAAAATGTTCTAAATTATAAAGTAATTTACCGTTACTCCTAGCAACGATGATAAATACTTGATGTGCAATTTTGTGGTGCATTGCAAATATCTTTCAATATTACAATACACACACGACAACATAAATAGTAAATATGCAATTCAATCCTAATAAAAATAAATTAAGTATAAATAATTTTATCTTTTAAAATCTTTAAGCTGTCAAACCGTAATAATAACACAAGGATATGTATCACTCAAGTAATAAAAGGCTCTAATGGAGACTAAGTGTTGAACCCTCAAGAATTTGGAAACTCTTATAATTATAATGTAAAAAACAATATTCAAACTACAAAACTTAAGTACACAAAACAAATCTAAACTACATTTACTGTATGCTAAATGAAATAAATTTAAAAGAACTAAGTTAACTACATGATTTGCTAAACTTCAAAAGTAAACTTATAAAGACTAAACATGGTTTTGTAATGAAGAGTTCAAATTTAAGAAAGCATCTTTACCCTTTACAATGAGTTTATGAATTTTGAAGTAATTAAAATCATTTAAATTACATATAAAATTGTATTGTGCCAAATAAGAACAATCTTATTCTTTACCCTCTGAGAGTGCATAAAGAAAATTGACTAATCTAGAGTTTGGTCCCTAAGTTTGTGGTTAGGATGAGAGCATACTGGCTGCCACTTCAGAGCTCTCACTTCTCTTTCCCCTGAGGGCTAACAATCTCGCTTTAGTTTCCAAGCAACTGGACCAAATTGGAGTCTGTCACCTTAGAATCTCCAATTTTATGCCCATCAAAGCATATTTCCCTATTTATTTGTATGAAATCCCATGGACTACATTCTCACCCATCCCCCCCGCTCCCGCCGCCAAATTGCCCAAAGTCGCGAACCAAACGGACAGCTTTCGCGAGAAGTCACGGCGAATGCCCGTGCCGCACCTAAAAAGTGCTCCCAAACAGAGCCCATTTCAGTTGGCCAGATTGAAAAGTAAATGAAGATCAGAGTTTGAATAATCAGAATTTATTGACATTTTAAAACTTATATAACAAAATAAATTCTTCCCAAAACCATATCTCATTATAGAGAGAAGGATAAAGAAGACTACTCAAAATTCATGAGAAGGATGTGAAAAAACATAGATTTTAAATATAAAAACAAGTTTACAACATAAGGAAAAGAAAGAACACAACTTATCTCACACCCCTTCTCAATAAAATCCCTTAAATTTCCATTTAAACACTTCCTCTCTTTACAATCACACTCAATTCTCTCATAGAAATGTAATGAAGAAGAAATTTATCATCTTCCCTCTCCTCTTACAACTATAGAATAAAATTCTTTCTTCTCCCAAGACTTCTCTCTCACACAAACCTCTTCTCTTCAAAACTCTCACCCCCCTTTCTTCTCTAGACTCCTCACTTTTTTAAGTAGTGCCAGCCTTCCTCTTCAAAAGAATTCAAAATTCCTTCCTTTCTTCCCAAAAGGCACACCTCTTCAAACCAAGAGACTAGTCCCTTCATTCAAGAGCCTTCCCAAAGTGTCTAGATGCATTGAATCACTCAATGGGGTGTTTGAATTGATTTGATCTTTCAAAAACTGCCCAAAAATAGTCACTAACTTCTTTACTCCGTCTTAATTCATCCCTAGCACTTCTGACGCCATTTCTGGCATCAGCCTTCACGTTGTTCTTTGGATTCTGGCGCTTCTGGCACTTCCTTTCTGTAAAATGGCTCCTCTAACACCAGTTTTTGGCACTTTTGGCTAGGGCTATCAAAAAAGCTCGTTGTTCGCAAATGGTTAGTCAATGAGTTTGTGTTCGATTCATTCGATAAATAAACGAGACTAATGTGAACAAATATTTTGCATTCCGTTAGTTAAACAAACCAAACACGAACAGTGATGCGTTTGTTCATGTTTAAATTGTTATTGTTTGAAATATAAAATAATTTAAAATAATTATATATAAAAAATTTATGTTATTTTAAAAAATTAAATATATTATAATAATAATAATAATAATAATAATAATAATAATAATAATAATAATAATATTAGGGATGTCAAACTGACTCGTCGTTCGCGAATAGCTCATGTTTGACTCATTCGTTAAGAAACGAACATGAACAATGACTTCACGAACAATTTCGAACACGATTTTATTTCAAACAAACTAAATTTCAAACAAGATGAACATGAACACAAGCTCTATTTGTTCGTGTTTGGTTCGTTTAAACCCCTACTTCTGGCACCAGGATGCTGAAATGCTCAGTTTTGTCTCAAATTTTCTTCCGTTTTGCTCATTTTTATGCTAATTGCCTAAAATTGATATACCTGCTACAAAACATGAAAATACACTTCTTTAAAGTGTAATATCACCAAAATTAAGCATAAAATGAATACATAAAATTGCACATTATTTTGGTGTATCAATAGACACATTACATACTAATGAAGCTTAATTAAATATAGTAAAGAATTTATGACATCTTTTTTAGTCAACAAAATCATTTTATATTAACCGACAAGTTCTCCTATCTAATATAATATTAAGTTGGGTTCATAAAGCTTCCTATAATAGCAAGCCCCTATAGTTAACTACATCTTTAATAACTATTAATAACCAAAGTCACTTAAGAAAACTCTCTATTTAGATCAAAAAATAATGCCTACAAGAATTTCAAATGGTTGGGATTCTTAAGGTCGGACAAAGAGGTGTCAAATGAGAGAAGATCAATTTTGGAACATTTTTTTATGGAATCCAAAAGGAGACAGACTAGGTGATGCCACAAATCCTGACGAGAACCTCGGTGACTTCCCAAGCTATCCTATAGTTTGGCTTCAGTTTTGATGAGATGTTATTAAATGTTTCTTCCTGCTAATTTATTATTTAGGACTTGCATCTGCATCACATAATCATGCAAATAGCCTAGAAGATAGGATGGTTTATATCATAACAAAAGATAACCACTGAGCCTAAGGTGAGATAGGGCTTAATTTGCATAACATGATTGTGCAAATGACTAAAAATAAAGTGATGATTGATGTTGCACTAGGCAAAAAGCCTCAAAATCCTATGGGTTATCTTGTTTAATTTTAAGGACATTTGTTGTTGTAGATCCACTTATCGTGCTGCCCATGGTACTAGCTTCAAACTCCTCGTTGAAGTAGCAATCCTAATGTCTAAGGTTCAAAAGGCTTAACTGCATGTATATTTCAATGTTTTGTTTTGTTATGTTCAAATGTCTTATTTGGGGGGGTTAAAGTTGATTCGAGCAACACTGATTATGATCCCACAGTTTCCTTATTCCGGTATCACTATTTTCTTTTAAATTTACTTAGTCTAAATGAGTTGTTAAGCTCATTTAAACTGGGGAGATCTGGTTAGCAACCATGTGTTACCTCATACAAGTGACTCCCACAAACTCCAAAGGATGTATTATGAATTTATGTTATTTTTTGTTTTAGTTTTAAAAATGTTGTTTTATTTTGATATTACATGCAAATTTGTTTTAAGTTTTGTAGTGTAACATAAACAAATACAAGTAAAAAAGTGTTGTAAAGCAAATAAAATTGTATTACAAAAATGTAAATGCGTACCTGTCATCTTCTCGCACTCCCGGTGAAAGATTAGCTTTGTAGTTTATATATAATTTTCAAGGCATTTAAATAAATTGCAGGATAGAAAATAGGAAAGAAGGTTCAGGCTACACCTACTAAGTTCTGGGTCAATACTCGGGGGTTCCCTAGAAGTTTGAATTGATGATTTTCTTAAACAAAGTATAATAGGTTCATTTGTCCTTCACAATATCTAAAGTTCGTAAAGGTGTTCGGAGCATCACACCAAGCAACCTTTAGATTCCTTTGAAACGTTCCAAGCTCATTTGAACTTATTTTATTGTTCAAAGTATCATCTGAAATTAAATTTAGGGTTTGATTGATTAAGCTACCCTAGGCTCAGTGAACCTGATGTTTTAATTATCTCATGAGATGTGTACTTAATTATTCATTTAATGTTTTATTTAAAAGTTATATAAATGGGTGCCCTTGAGGCAAATTAAGTGATTAAGAATTTTTATGATCACAATTAGAGTTGGGCTTGTAGTGTTTTCAAAAATATTTTCAATTAGTCATGTCAATTTCATAAACCTCATTAAGCAAATCCAAATTAAGCGTCGTTCACTACTAAGCCCTTGAGACTTGTGTGTGGCTAAATTCAAAACTTTTGGGGATACAAAATTATGTGGTATCCTTAATCTTTAATTTAATAAGTTATCATTCTCCAAAATCAAACCATTCACTTTAGGATAATTTAATTTAATTAACTTCTGAATTATAAATATTGAGGGAAATTATACTTATACCTTTATAGTAGGAAAGTGAAGAATTGGTTTCTACCATTTAATCCCTTATTTTTCAATCATCCAAAAGAATTCATTATGATCAAAATTACCCATTTAGCCTTCAATCAATCCTAAAATTTAATTAAGGCATTAAAATTTCAAAAATTACCATTTAATTAAGGCATTAAAATTTCATTTACCCTTAGGGCTCTCGATTTCTTAACTTATTAAATATAACTCAAATGATTTTGAAATTTTTATAGTACCCCACTCATGGGCCAAATAAAATATCAGAGGTGAATAAGTAATTTTCTAATTTTTATTTAATTTTTAATAATTATTTTATTCAAAGATAGGGATTTTCAAAGTTAATTCATTTACTTAATCAAAACAAACTATGTATCCTCAAGAAGATTATTGGAGCTTCACCTAAATTAGAGGACCATTAGGACAAATTTTTATTATTTTTGAAGTTATATTTTAATTATTATAATTATTTAATGATTTTGAGTATTAATTAAATATAAAAGATTATTTAAGTTGAAAATTAACTTTTATATATTTTTTTAAATCTCTCTGAGCCAAGGAACCCAGAGAAACACAATTCATATTTTTGTGATTTATATTTTACTCATTGTAATTATTTTAGTGCAAAATTATGAAAAATTCATTTTTAAGCCTTTAAAAATTTATAACCTCATTTAGAAAATTTGGAAATATATTTTAATTGCTTTAAAGTGATCAGTGAACCAATTGTGACATTTCAGGGCATTTTTCATTTTTGGTGATTTTTAGCATTTGTTAGTTATTTAAAATTATGGAAAATGGTGAAAAATCAATTTTTTTACCTGAAATTCAATTTTATTTTTCTTAGATGCCTTTGGCCATGAGAAATGTAGAGAACTAATTTTTATAATTTTTTTACCTTTAATTTAATTTATATAATTATTTTAATGCAAAAATCATATTTAGCTTAAAATATCAAGTAAATTAATTCAAAATGATTTCAAATTTTTACACAGAGTTAATATGATTATTTTTATAGTGTGGGGTTGTTTACACAGAGTTATTTTGTGATTTTTCTAGTTATATTTTAATTATTTAATTTTTCTTGAACTTTAATGAGTTAAATACATAAAATAATATTTTAAATTACTTAATCTATTTTATATTTTTCTTAGGGTCCTCTAATCACAATGAACCTACCAATACAAGTTTTATATTATTCGGATGTTAGTTTAATTTTTATAATTTTTTTAATTAGACAGAGGTGATTTATCTTAAAAATTTGGGCTTCCATATTTAGAAGTGTTTTCTGACTTTGGAAATATCATAGAACACATTTAAGGATAGGGAGTTTAAACCCCCAAAATCTCAAGCCTTGATGATTAATATTTAATGACTTATTATTTAATCAAAATTTGAGTATTTCATTAAATAAAAAGAAATAATAAGTCAAATAATTTTAATTTTTATTCCACATTATTCTCCTCTCTTCACTGAGTAAGTGAGTGTTTTTCTTTTATTTATATGATTTTTCTACACAAAGTTATGGATTTTCAAAGTTCTGTGAATAAATCATTAAATCATATTTTTCTTCTTAAACCTGTTTTTCTTTTATTTATATGATTTTTCTACACAAAATTATTGATTTTCAAAGTTCTGTGAATAAGTCATTAAATCATATTTTTCTTCTTAAACTAGTCAGTCGTCACACAATCGTCGTCAGCTTTGAGCTTTCCACGCACTGTCGCGCTACTAGATGCCGCCTTTAGAGTCAGCCGCCACGCATCCTGCCTATACCATTTCATCTCCTCGTCCGACACGATCTAATCCGTCTGTGTGATACACGCGTGATCAGATGACTATTGGTCACCGTCCCCAATGACCTAAACTGTAAACTGTCTTTTTTTCTAAACCATATTTCTCCCTCAATTCTCAACCAAATCACATGGAGTTTGTTTCTAAGGCTTTATCTGCTTAAGACGAACCTATCTATACGACTAATAAAGTATGAAATATATGTTTTCTTCACAAATGACCAAACCAACCTCATTTTGGGGGAAAATGGTCCATACCTTAGTCCAAGTGGTGTGCTCCAATTGGATTTGTTCTTGAGCTTCATTTTGAGCTAGGTAACCTCTTCCAAGTGTCAATTTGAACTGAAATTGAGTCCAAGTAAGAATTCAACCAAAGGGTGATTCGGGCGTCGTCTAGGACTAGGTTAGAGTACTCAAAATGATGGGGCTTTGGTTGGGGAAGACTTCTTTGGCTCTAGTGAAGCTTATGGAACAATCAATTTGAAGTTTAGTGGCACTTGGTGGTATGGCCGGAAAAACCCATAAATTTCAGTGGTGAAATTAGGGTTCTATAGCTGGTATGAGGGGGCTAAAAAATGGTTGGGGTAAGCTTCTCTGGGTTGCTAAGAGGTCTGAGAGAATTTTGGTAGAGTTTTGTTAAGCTTTGTGCATGTTCTTTCTTTGGCAGTATGGGGTGGTCTTATTTGTAGTGGAGGCTATGGTGGCTATCAGGGCCAGCTGTGGTGGCAGGGGAGCTGCTTAGGCTGTGGGAAGAAACTCTTCAGTGAACAATAATAATGGGACAACTCAAGTGAGTTTAATTTTGGTATTTGACCATTTATGGCATTTTGGGTGTGGTGTCCAGAGTCAGGTCACCTCTAAGTGCAGTGAAGTCAGGGGCACTATGGAGTCAATTCAATTTTGTCTTAGGTGTGGTCCAACATGAGTATCTAATGAGAACATGAGGTTTCGGTAAGTTTGGCTAGGTTGGGTCTAAACCCTTGGTCCAAGGGTTGGGTTGGTTCCCTGGTGGTTCGGATGCTTGGACTGACCCCAAGGAAGGTTCGGGTGAGGTCAAGTTGATAATTTGGGCATGGCGCAAGATTTTAAATGAATCATAAAGAGGGAAAGTCCAAATAAGGAAAGAGTAGGAGTGGTCACCTCACTGTGCCAAATTTGGCAAATTTGAAGTTATAATGCCCATGGAAGGCTCCATGGGGCATGCCATGTCATGAATGATGCCATGTGAAGTTCTCATGCAAAAGAAAATTTTGGATTTTATGAATTTTAAATAAGAAGATCAACAAGCCTAGTTTTGGTAAGATTTCATGTAAATGCTTGATATGCTTTATATGATGCCATGATGGGGGGAGTAAATTGGAGTCAATTTGGTGAAAATAAGGGGTGATTTTGGGTATAGGGCCTTAAAGGGCAAAATTGGGACTTTGGTCAAAATGGGTCAATTTGGTCAAATTAGACCCAATTGATGCCAAGAATTGGTTTTATGGGTGTTTGAAATGATTTTGGAGGTTTTGGAAAATTTTGGGCCACCAAGGGCATTTTGGTAATTTTGACAAAGTGGGGGCATTTTATTAAATATGATAATTTTGGAGTGTTTTGAGTAATTTGGATGGTATGAAATAGTTTGAAATGATTTTTGAATAAATATGAGGGATTTGGCTCAACCTTGAATTTTAAGGGTTCCAAGGGAAATTTAGTAAATTTATGGAAGTTTCGGCCTAAAAGGCCAAAATTTGAAATTTGGATAGAGTTGAGGTTTGATAGAAATGTTGAGCATAGAATTACCCACTTTGGATCCTACATGTGTTGGTTCTGTCCACCCTAGCCAAAGACTAAGGGTTTGGGGGACCACCCACATGAGTCTCCAAAGAGGCAAGGGAACCAAAGTAGACATGTGTAGGTTAGGGTTCAAGGTTGCAAGAGAAAGTGTGAAGTACGAGTGTGTATGTACATCATGTGGGTCGATATTGAAATTGAAACTGAACCAAGCCACATCACCTAGGGTCAACCTTAAGGTCAGGCAGTCTTATGAGGAACCCCTACTTATCTTCCTTATATTAGTTCCATCCTACTAAGTGATAGAGGATATAACTAACATTTAGAACTCCAAAAAGAGCAAAGAAGCATTTAGAATTTCTATTGGTGAGGGCTCCCTCACTAGTCTTCTAGGATAGTCAACAGGAAAGTTCTATGGCTAGATCTTACGCTGCTAAGGAGGAAATACTAGACCTCAACAAAACTTCAGGTTAACAAATGGAAACCCAATAGGTGTGGTGTGCCAGATGAGCACATAGAACATATTGGAGTTGAACAAAGAGATCAACAAAGCCAACACAACTGTCCGAGCCAACATGCTCAGACAATAACAGAGGAAATGTGGAGAAGGTTTCTGCTGGAGAGTATTGAAGAAATCCTTGATTTATTTTGAAGACTCTAGAACTCTCACGCGGGATTGGTGGGTTTACCTTCAGAATGTCAACTTCAAGAGTGAATTTGCAATTCACAAGGTGATTTTGTGTTCGCTAACCAAAGCGAATGGCCATGTGATGGATTTGTAGAGATAACCATCAGGGAAACTGATGGCCGCAAAGAAGATTTGATTCAATTTCGATGTTTTAAATTTTAACTCTGATTTTGATTTTGATTTTGTGAAAAATTTAATTTTGGAAGGCGAAAATATGTGAAGAGATTGGATTAGGGTGAAATGGACATGGACTCCCAACCAACCCAAGAGGTAAGGAAAGTGTAGAGAAATGAGAATAGGATTCCTTACTCCATTTAAGGTGGTCTTACACCTATCTTGAAGATTTTTGTAGAGAATCATATACCTTACTCCATTTAATGTGGCCTTATACCAACCTCGAAGGATGAGAATATGATGACTTACTCCATTTAAGGTGGTCTTATACCTATCTCAAAGATTTATTAGAGAATTGGATGCCTTACTTTTTTTCAGGTGGCCTTATACCTATCTTGAAGATTTTTGTAGAGAATCAGATGCCTTACTCCATTTAAGGTGGCCTTAGACTGATCTTGAAAGATAAGAATAGAATAGATTACTTCATTTAACTTATTCTTATCTTGAAGATTTGTGTAGAGAATCAGATGTGTTACACCATTTAAGGTGGCCTTAGACCGATCTCGAAAGATGAGAATTGGATGCCTTACTCCATTTAAGGTGGTCTTATACCTATATTGAAGATATATATAGAGAATCGTATGCCTAAGACCATTTAAGGTGGCCTTAAACTAATCTTCAAAGATGATAATAGGATGCCTTACATAATTTAAGGCGGTCATATACCTATCTTGAAGATTTGTGTTGAAAATCAGATGCCTTACTCCATTTAAGGTGGCCTTAGATTGATCTCAAAAGATGAGAATAAGATGCATTACTCCATTTAAGGTGGTCTTGTACCTAACTCGAAGATTTGTTTAGAGAGTTGGATGCCTTACTCCATTTAAGGTGGCCTTAGAACAATCTCGAAAGATGATAATAGGATGCCTTACTCCATTTTAGGTGGTCTTATACCTATCTCAAAGATTTGTGTAGAGAAATATATGTCTTAATCTATTTAAGGTGGCCTTAGACCAAACTTGAAAGATGAGAATAGGATGCCTTACTCCATTTAAGGTGGTCTTACACCTATCTTGACATTTAAGGTGTCCATTTAAGGTGGTCTTACACCTATCTTGAAGATTTGTGTAGAGAATTGGATGCCTTACTTTATTTAAGGTGGTATTAGACCGATTTCAAAAGATGAAAATAGGATATCTTACTCCATTTAAGGTGGCTTTATACATATCTTGAAGCTTTATGTAGAGAATCGGATGCCTAACTCCATTTAAGGTGGATTTATACTGATCTCTGTTGACCTCACTTTTGGTTGAGGTCTAGAAACTTCTTCAGTAGCCTAGGTCTAGCCATAGGATTTTCCTATTGACTAGTCTTAGAAAACTAGAAAAGGTACCCTCACCATTAGAAATTCAAAACTCTTCCTTTTACTCAACTTGAAATTCCACATATTGACCTTAACCTCTAGCATTTAGTTGGTAAGATCATTATGAGAGAATTCAAGAAGAGTCCCTATAGGATTAATTGGCTTTCGGATTGACCCTGGGTGTTGACTTGGAACTAGGGTAAGTCACCGAAGTTCTCCTTCGAATCCGAAGTTCTCCTTCGAATCCATGACATCCTCTA
>NW_018164531.1:0-348 GCF_001263595.1 Phalaenopsis equestris
TGGAGGCAGAACTTATTCTTGTTGCGGCCAACATGGGTCCCGCAAGAAACTAAGAATGTTTCCTCCATAAATCCAAGAAACCACCTCGGCAGCCCTACCTCTCCCGCCATCTCTATCTACTCCTTCACAACCGAATTGCTTTGAATGGCATATGGTAGATGGAAGAAGGAAGAAGGAAGAAGGACAATTTATATGGAGGAGGCCATAAAAGAATAGGAAAGTGTAGCCTCTAGAATTATTCACTTTTTAATGATATTTAACTAACAACAATCTATAACTTGGATAAAATTTAGTTACAATAAAACTAGAAGGGTTTGCTCACATTTCATACTATTCATATATATTTAC
>NW_018164531.1:448-2132 GCF_001263595.1 Phalaenopsis equestris
TAAATAATAATAATAATAACTCTTATAACCTTCCCATCATTTAAACATACTACAATATTATAAATAAAAAATTATCACACCTTAAGCAAATTTATTTATATAAATAACCTCTCCTCCAAACCCTCCACTCTCTACTCTCCACTCTCACTACCTCCCCACCCACCCAAAAAACAAACATGCCAAAGTCCATCACCCTCCCCCTCCTCCTCATCCTCCTCCTCTTACCTATCATTACTGCCCTCTCCCCAAACCACCTCCGCCGACGCAAACTTGTCCACCGCCACCTCCGATCACTCTCTTCTCCCTCTTCCTCTCCCTCTCCCCTCTACATATCCGCCGCGTCCACCTCCCCCCACTCCCACGTCTTCCACGCCACCGACTTCGGCGCCGACCCGACCGGCTCCACCGACTCCTCCTCCGCCCTCTCTTCCGCCATCTCCGCCGCCCTCTCCTTCTCCCACCTCTCCCTAACCCCCTCCATCCCAAACCTCGGCGGCGCCGAACTCCATCTCGATGGCGGTCTTTACCTCCTCTCCTCCCCTCTCTCCCTCCCCTCCTCCGGCAACCTCAAAATCCACTCCGGCACCCTGCTTGCTTCCAACACCTTCCCTTCCGATCGCCACCTCATCGAACTCAACCGAACCACCTCCTCCTATGCCTTTGAATACATAACCCTCGCCGGCCTCATGCTCGACTCCAACTTCCGCGGCGGCGGCATCGCAGTCATCGACTCCCTCCGCGTCATCATCGACGGCTGTTACATCGTCCACTTCACCTCCGTCGGCGTTCTAATTCGCAACGGGCATGACAATGCTATCCGAAACTGTTACATTGGTCAGCATATCACGGCCGGTTCGGACCCAGCTGAACGGAGCTTCACCGGCACGGGGATACAGCTAAACGGAAATGATAACGCCGTTACCGACGTCATTATCTTCTCCGCCGCCGTCGGAATTCTCGTCGCCGGAGAAGCTAATGTCCTCACCGGTGTTCACTGTTACAACAAGGCGGCGGCTTTCGGCGGAACCGGGATCTACGTGAAGTTACCCGGTCTGACCCAGACCCGGATCGTTAACTGCTATTTGGATTTCACGGGGATCGTAGCGGAAGACCCGGTTCAGCTTCTGATATCCGGTTCGTTTTTTCTGGGGGATGCCAACGTGGCGTTCAAGTCGGTCAACGGGGTGATAAATGGGGTGAGTGTGGTTGACAACATGTTTACGGGGAGGGATAGCGGGGCCCACAACGTGTGGCTGGATGAGACCGCCGGTGGGTTTAAGGCGGTGGATGGGGTGGTGGTGGATCGGAACAGTGTGAGGAGGATGGTGGGAAGATCGACGGTGGCGAGAGGGACGGCGGAGGGGAATGGGACGATGTGGACCGTTGATTTCTCGAGGGTATTGTTGTTTCCGAACAGGATAGATAAGGTGGAGTATTCGGTGGTGACGCCGTCTGGGTTTCCGGGTCATGCGGTGAGGAGTGTGGAGAGTAATCGGGTCGTTATCGTGTCAGATGCTGCGGTGGCGGCGACCGTACACGTGGAGGTGAGTCAGGCGGCGGGGACATGAGTTGGGAAAGTGGGTTTTTATGGTTCGTTTGTTTGTTGAATTGTATCGAATAAAGGAAAAAGTGAGAGGTAGAATGAAGCTGCTTTCGGTCTGTCCACTTTTATGGATTTTAAGTA
>NW_018164532.1:0-637 GCF_001263595.1 Phalaenopsis equestris
ATACACATTCTATCTAATGTCATATGCCTTTTTTTGGAACTGATTCAAGTATAGTAATCCGGGCAGACATGATATTTTTGTAACATAAACAACTATTTAGTTTAAAACATTTGATTTCTAGCTAATATCCTTTATATCTATGCTTATAAATAAAAAATGTTTTCATGTCAGTTGAAACGTTATTTGTAAATTATACTCAACGAAGAAAAACTAAAGCACGCCTGACATTTTTCCATACCGATCCTTGAAATAATGTATTTTATGCTTTTATTTTAGCTCTTTTATGCAAGATTAGAGCTTTGAGATCATTTTCACTCGACAAATTGCATTATTCGAGAGAGAGAGCCTCTGGCATGAGTTCATTGGCTCATTTTCTTTCGAAAGATACCATTGATCAATTCAATACACTCGTCAAGCCTGTAGTTTATCTCACGATGTTTTATTTCCTCAACAACCCAAGGTCAATTCAAGATAACTTAATCATCTTGGTAGCGCTTGTCTGCTGTGTTAACGGGATTTGCTTCCAACCTTGTTCTGCTCAACTGGTGAGTAAACGAGTCTCATGAATTCTGCAACTGCATATATAATCTTAATTAACGGTAAGGATATATTTTTTTTATTAGACATTAATTTTCTT
>NW_018164532.1:737-1058 GCF_001263595.1 Phalaenopsis equestris
TTGTCTTTGTTACTATTTATTATGTATGAAAATACATCCAAAATTAAGAACACATGTATTCTTTTATCATTAAGTGAGTAATAGAGAGGAAAATTTATTATGTACGAGGTCCAGATGTATGGAGCTAATATGGTGCATGGCAATTATGTACATGAAGGCTTCGTTCGTGACAACTTATTCGTTGCGACAATGTTTTGAAAATGTTACGTCTTATCTAGAAAAGCACAAGCTGATCCCAAAGTCACCCGAAGTCGAATACATCCGAATATGTTCTCTCTCAAGAGAGAGATAAGAGAGAGAGAGAGAGAGAGAGAGAGAGAG
>NW_018164532.1:1158-5214 GCF_001263595.1 Phalaenopsis equestris
ATTGAAAACATCAATAGCCCTCAAATTTAGGGTGCGTTTGGGGCATCTTGTGCTTTTCAGGATAAACAATTTATCCTGAAATGCGGCCCGCAAGTCGACCGCGGGGGTCAACCCGCGGCCTACGATTAGTGTAAAAATGGAACCACGTTTTCGGATTAGCAGACAAAAAACTCAATTCAAATGGTACCGCGACGTTTTCAAAAACATTCCCGCACTTATAAGCTGCCCCAAACGGGCCCTTAAATTCATGTTACATTTAGGGTGGATAAAGTAATTTATTAGAAAGTTGCTGGGAGGCATATATATATATATATATCCACTAGAAAGTGGCAAGACAAGCATGAGATGAAAGATTTTAGAGAAAATAAGAATGTAGAGAGCAATTCAAGAGACTCTAGAAGACTCCATCACATTCTAGAGGATAGCAAATCGTAACACAGTGTACTTTAATAGGTCAAATTGACGAAAAATAATTTCCCAAAATTGTTAGGAAGTAACAAGAAATCAATTCTCAAAGCAAATGATTTTACAAAAAAAAAAATTATCTCAAACAGACCCTCTATCTCTAGATTATGACTCTATGCCTTAATAATTAATTAATAAGTAAAATTTTTATATATACGTATTCAGATTATAATTTATAGGTATTACATAATAATTTAATTATATTGACAAATATATTTTATCACATGAAATAAAAGCCATAAATAATGAGATTACCAAGGTCAAAATATTAAAAAAAAAATCAAAATATTATAGCAGTGTATCAATTTTTATAAATATTATTCATAATTTTTTTTAGAATATGAAGGACCATAGAAGTTATTGAACCAATTTTGTTAGAACTCTCATTCTGTCTTTCACATTCTTATTATATCTATTTGAACTAATTAATTGCATGACAGTTCTCATTAGAAATTAAATCATATAAGTTTGTCAAAGTAAGAAGATTGTATTAATTTTCTATTTCAACAAGGCTTTTTTATAATATTTTTTTTTTTTGCATGAAAGATAATTAAAAGATTATTAAAAAACCTATCCATGCATATGTTTTGATTTTATAAAAAGTTAATAAGAAATAAATGAGCACCACTTAGAAGTTTAGAAGTGTTTGGATGATTCAATAATATAAAATATGCATCAAATAAGTAAAAAGTGTTGATTCAATAATATAAAATATGCATCAAATAAGTAAAAACTACTTATGGTTGTATATGTCATAGGGGTGTAACCGAGTTAAGCTTGAGCTCACTTATTGAGCCGAGCACGAGTTGGCTCACGAGTCAATTTGGTTCACTTACATCCATATGTATAAGCGTTGTTAGGAGGAGAAACTTGGTTGCCATAAGGATGAATATTGGTCGTCAGTGGTTGGAAGATATTACAAGTTAATCTATAGAAGATATCATGCAATGATTGATAAAGAAATACTAGAAATTGGGTGGTTGTATATGTTTATATTATCAGTTCATCGAAAAGAGTGGACATCGAGTAATGAAATGATGAGCATTAGAAGTCGATGCATGGTGAATATCTTTTACTGATTTTTAACATGCTCAAATGATGGCTGATGGGAATATGAATGGTTAGGTTATCGTGAATGATTGATGTAGTCATTCTCCGAATAACAATAAAGATAAGGTGATCAAGAAGAAGCTTATCGAGCATTGTTTTTTTATCATATGTTAGATTAATGAGATTTGTATAACAATGATTGCCACGAAACATTAAGAATAAGGACTTGCTTGGTCATTCTTCTGATAGAAAGGTAAACAATTGAGTTCAATTTATACTAAATGATGTGCATTATTTATTAGCATAACATTATGTGATGATTGATGTTGAACACTGCGAGTCAGGCTATGCGAGGGGTATGATTTTGTTATTCTTGATTGGAGTGAAGGTAGGATGACCGATAAGTTGCCTTTAGTCATCAACGAATTTAAATACATTAAAAATTGATCAATGAAAGATACATATCGATAGTTGATAAGAGGCAATGATCGACAGTGATTATTTACTCTTTGAATACAACGAAAGATCGGGCAATTAAAAAGATGTGCGTCAAATGGTGATGATTGATTGATTTCATGCATTTGTAATTGCTAGAAACCATATAATCTTCAATGCATATCAATTAAAGCAGGGTGATAGTAGATGATCAATTTGGTTGCTAATCTAATAACAGGGTAAAGTAAGATAACATGAAAACGAGCATTGCACATCGGTGGCCAGTTGCATGGTTGTCTCTTAAAAAGATGCGAGATTGATCAACTGGGAAAATGAACATCAATCATTAATTGTTGTTAAATGTTTATCTTTTGGGTTTATTGATGCTAATAAAGGCTGGTGTCATGCAATGGATGATAATGGACAATGTTGGTGAACAAAAAGCATTGGTCAGTACTTAATGTTAATAATTGGTGATGAGCGACAAAGGGCTTTGACATTGATTCACAAGCTCCATGGGGAGATTGCATCAATTTCTATTGATGGCTAGCATATGTTAACGATTAAAAACATGTATTAAAGTAAGATGACGGGCATTGATGTTGATTAATAATCATTAATGCAATTGAGTGTTTGTCGCTGAATGATTGGTGGTGGATAGCAATGATTGCTGATTTCCATAGAAGATCAATGATCATCATTTACATGTATTAGTCTATTGTCATCACTCAATAATTGGCAATGATCTCATATAAATCTATGTTAGTTGATAACCATTGAGGAATATTACTACTAATCAATGATGTGTGTTAGTTAATAAATAATATATGGGTGTTATAGTCATTTGACACATCCGTCATCTAAATTTTAATTTGATAGAAATCTAATGCATTGTATTTACTTAATTATTTTTAAAAAATAATACTTAACTATCTTTACAATTGATTATATAATGTGTAAACATATAAGACAATGTGACAGTTTGGCCGAGTGGTCTAAGGCGCCAGATTTAGGCTCTGGTCCGAAAGGGCGTGGGTTCAAATCCCACAGCTGTCAGTTATTTTTTTTTTAATATTAGTTAATTACAATTTTAACCTTCTAACACAAGCATTATTTAATAATTTGTTAATTTTTATTCATTAAGATATAATTAATCATATTCAATTGTATTATTCCAACATTTTGGGTGCAAACTGCAACATTTTAGTCATTTAAACGAATTTTCAGTTTTCACTTAATCTTGTTAAATATTTTTAAGACGTTATTTTTAGGGGTGCGAAAGAGCTGAACACAAGCGAGTTTGACAAAAAGTCCCACATTGGTTAGGTGTAGGGCTGAAAATCAATATTTAAGTCTTGGGTTGCCCACCACCCCTAAGCCTCTTTTGAAGGTAATAAGTAGTATCAAAGTAGATTATTATATGTTAGGTGTGCCGACTCTCCATGGTCCAGTGGAACCCATGGTTGGTGTAGGACCGAAAAATAGTATTTAAGTTCTGGGCTGTCATCATTCCTAAGAGCTCTTTTGGGAAGTGATAAGTGGTGTTAGAGCATATTACTGCTTGCCAGGTGTGTGGACTCTCCATGGTCGTGTTAGAGCATATTACTGCTTGCCAGGTGTGTTGACTCTCCATGGTCCAGTGAGACCCTCAGTGGAGCCGATCCGTGATGAGGGCGTGACGTGATTAAGTGGAAAAGAATGTCACGGACAAAAAGTCACACATCGATGAGGTGTTGGGCCGAAAAACAGTATTTAAGTTTTGGGCTGCCCACCACTCCTAAGAGCTCTTTTAGGAGATGACGCTAGGCTCAGCTCGTTTATATTTCAAGCTCAAAAAGTGTGTTCGTGTTCGACTCGTTTACTTAACGAGGCGAACACGAGCTGTTCACGAAACAAAGAGTCGTTTTAACAACCCTAATCACGTAGCCATAAGATGTTAAGGGTTGAGACAAGACTTAAAAATTATTATTTATATTAAAACTACATTTGAATCTAATTTAATAATTTTTATTCTATTTTCTTAATTAATTCTTTTAATTGATTATAAATCTTAGTAGCTTTGTAGTTAATAATTTTTTTTAAAAATACTACTCATCAATATATAAA
>NW_018164532.1:5257-7569 GCF_001263595.1 Phalaenopsis equestris
CTCATCATAATATATATATATATATACATATATATATACATATATATATACATACATACATACATACACACACACGTATAATTGATGAGTAGTATTTCGAGCCAAAAGAGCCGAACATGAACGAATAAATCTTTGTTCGTGTTCGGCTTGTTAACTTAGAGAACGAAGTTAACAAGTCGAAGACAAGCTGTCTGCAAACAACCCATTTTGATAGCCCTAGTTATTTTAACATTCATTTTCATATTTAACCTTTTTTTTCTTCATAATTCTATATATATACACATATAATGGATTTATTTTCTAATTATTAAAGTTAACAGGTCGAAGACGAGCTGCCTGCAAACAACCCATTTTGATAGCCCTAGTTATTTTAACATTCATTTTCATATTTAACCTTTTTTTTCTTCATAATTCTATATATATACACATATAATGGATTTATTTTCTAATTATATTAATATCATGAAATTAAATTCATTTTAAGAAAAAAAATAAATTCTTGTTAGGTATGACTCATATACCATAAATGAGATAGATGCTGGAGCGGAAGGATCTGTCAAATCTGGAGAGTTTCATTATGTGAGTTGGGGGTGCGGAGACAACACCCCGCGATTTGGTACATAGATAATTTAAGCAATTTCATATTGTATTATAGCATTATATATATGTCCTGTTTGTAACTCTAAGTGAATGAGATTTTAAATCTTGTATTCTGTACCATTTTCTGAATATTGAAAAGAATATCACCGCTCTGCTCCCGATAACGGAACGTAGTCATCTTTGCCGAACCTCGTAAATCTCTGTGCGTTCTTTTGCATTTGTGTCGATTCTTGTCTTTCTTCTCCCTAATTTCTCAACAATTCTCTATTTGACATGTTTATTTTAGCTTAATTTGAAAATTTTTAATTTTGCAATATGGAGAGTTTCATTATGTGGGTTGGGGGTGCGGAGACAACACCCCGCGGTTTGATACATAAATAATTTAAGCAATTTCATATTGTATTATAGCTTTATATATATGTCCTGTTTGTAACTCTAAGTGAATGAGATTTTAAATCTTGTATTCTGTACCATTTTCTGAATATTGAAAAGAATATCACCGCTCTGCTCCCGATAACGTAGACATCTTTGCTGAACCTCGTAAATCTCTGTGTGTTCTTTTGCATTTGTGTCGATTCTTATCTTTCTTCTCCCTAATTTCTCAACAATTCTCTATTTGACATGTTTATTTTAGCTTAATTTGAAAATTTTTAATTTTGCAATATAACCTTGAGGGGTCGTTTGGTGACAACCAAATATGAAACTAAGGGATGTAAATCCAACGCCCCATAAATCTAATATTTTGGATGGTTTTAAAAACAATTTTAATTATTATATTTTCAATAATTATTATTCTAATTATCAAATATAATGTTTTTTTTCCCTTATAAAAAAATAATTTATGGTGTTGAGCTGTGTATTTAATATAATTTTGAAAGGATAAATAATTTAATAAAGGGTAATTTACCAACATACCACACAACTCTTATGTATTTATTTATCTAACACATAAAGTTTGATATTTACATTTATGGTTTCATAATGTCATAAATTTATGCATGAAAAACATGTATTTTATAGTTTCGACATGATGGTAAAATTGTAAGTGATGTGCATGTAAATATAAATGTTTGTGTTAGATATGTAAATACAAAATGATTGTGTGATAAGTATGTAAATGCCCCCCTTTTAATAATGCACAATAATTTTAAAATAATACCCAATTAATTGATGCACTTTATATATTAATTGTCATAATTATCATTAACTTTATGCAAATTATTTAATGCTTAAAAGGCAAACTTCATCACTTCTTGATGGATATGTTTGTAATGATTTAATGTGAAATTGGATTTGCAGAAAACAACAATTTGTGTGAGTGAAGGGCGATATTGACAATATTGTTGATTAATTCTTGTTATGCATGACACAGTGTTAAAATTCCACTAATAAAAATAGCCAGATAGGAAGATGATGCGTGCTAGAAAATTCGCGGCGGTAGAGTAACGGACTATATCTTAGTATTGTACGGAAAGTTCAGCACACACACAGATGAAAGAGAAACAAGTGGTGATGACTCCAGAAGTTTTTATGAGTAAAGCTCGTAAGGGAAAAACCACGAGGCCTGACCAAGTTGCGGAAATCCACTATTGATTGTTGATTACATGAATCCCTTGTCCCACAGACGAGAAAGAGTAAATATATTTTTTAGACTACAACGTCGACTGACGGTGTCTGGTTGGTAGTAGTCGATGACAGTCGGGGGGGGTCGC
>NW_018164532.1:7601-11328 GCF_001263595.1 Phalaenopsis equestris
GAGGGCTGCGGCGGTCTACAACGGTCGGCAGCGGTTGACGACAGAGGTCGGCGGTGGTGCTGAGTTGCAGTTTGTGCTCAAGACCTTAGGCTCTTTCTCTAGACTTCAGCTCCCTTTCATGTGAGAGGTGGAAGTCTATTTATAATGTTTTGGGTGCAATTAATGTAGGAATATCATCTATTTTGATCAGACGGTCAACAGAGTTTCCTCCGATCATGTCGCGTTTAATGGACATTTGAGTGCCTTAACGTTGCCGGAATTGAGTGATCTTGGGCTTGTTGGATTTGTCTTGTCGAGCTGCTCGATTTGAGTATAAATTTGCCAATGTCGACATCAGTTTGACCTTCCAAATGTGTCAAAAAATCTTTCAATAGTGGTTTAATGACTTGGTCTGAGTTTGATTTGACTCGGATTGGACTAATTTTCATATCATTAGGTCCGTCTCATCGAGCCGGTCAATTTGACAATAAGTTTGCTGAAATCAGAGCTCTGGATGACTTTTTATCAAAATTTAAATGAATTTAAATGTACTTTTTATCAAAATTTAAATGTTTCTTGCTTAAAATATCATCTTGAGATTTATGTTATGCTTCGAGATTCGTGTCAAATGATGAAAATTTGTTGATGTTATATATGTAAGAACATAAAATTTAGGCGTTATATATGTAAGAACATCAGAATTGAGTGGCATGTACGCAAAAAATACTTTGGGCATGTACATACATAGCACATTAATCTTAGTATTTACATATCACACACCTAAACTTTCATATTTACACACATACCACTCGATCTTTAATATCACGTAATAAATAAAACTGTCATGTATTTGCTTAAAACATCAAAGTGATATGTATGTAAATATTAAATTTCAGGTGTTAGATATATAAATACATAAGAATTATGTGGTAATTATGTAAATTTCCCAAAATATTTATCTCATGTATTAATCTTCGTTATCATAGTTATTTATCTCTTTATATGGCTATAAAACATATGGTATAGCTCATCAAATCATACTAACATTTTTGTGCTCTTTCCTTCCTCTTTTCTAATTATTTTCTTAGTAGTTGATTCGGATAAGTTTATGTATTCCTTGTATTAAATATTCAATTGTTGATGTAAAAAACAAATTCTTAGGGACTTATTTGCATAAAGAAGCAATTAATTAATTTGTTTTTTATTTAGTTAAATGATTAATTGTTTCTTTTTAGGTATTTTGTCATTCTCTTGCTTGTAAAGAGTGGTTTCCATATAGCTTCTATATATTTGAAATTAGTATATACCATGCTTTAGTGGATGATTGCATACTTTGCACTTATTTATTTACATATCTTACACCTAAATTTTCATATTTACATAATCGCCAATCAAATCCCTGATATTTATGTAAAATTCCTTCTGAAAAAAAAGACCATAAATATTCTAATGATATTTATGTAAAATTTCTAGCACATCTTCTACTTGAACCACAAAGCTTAAAATCTAAGCTATTAATCTCCTAAGACTTTTCTTAAACCCATTTAGTTTGAATGTATAAGATATTTATCTTCTTAATTATGAATCATAATATCTACTAATTTAATTAATCTACCAGCGAGAAAATCTATATTATAATTTACAATCCTAATATTAGTTTCATTAACCAACTTTTTTCGCTCGCATCCATCCATAATGTTAGAACCTTTGCTTATCTAACACTACACTAAAGCGTCCCCCATCCCATGTATTCTTTCGTATTATAAAAAACTCATATGAACTCCTAATTTGGTAAACTATGATTGACTTATCTTTTTTTATTGATCAAATCATTTCCTTTATCTCTTCAACACATACCTGATCGATCCTAAGTCACGAACGTCATGCTGCCTCTTTTATGATTATTGTTATTTTTAATCATAATTTCTAACATATCAACCTTGGCCAGCTTCCACATCACATCCTTTGATGCACTCCTCACAACACCAATACTTGTCATCAATATCCTCACAGTACCTTTTTCTTTTACCATATAATTATGGTTGTGACATTTACATATATACCAAACAATTATAATACATTTACATACGTATTAACACATAAAACTTTTCTATTAACATGCATAACCCTCTATTTAAATCATTAACATCACCTAAAACACATCACTTTTGTTTACTTTATAAAAGTGAAATACTCATTTTCATGATTTACCAGGTTTTACAAATGCAAACATAAAGTTCTAGGTGTAAGATGTGTCAATACATAAAAATTGTGTGGTGTCTTGTCAATTTACAATATATTTACACCAGAAAAGATGGACATCGCAGCTGGAGCTCTCTTAACCTTGTATAAGTTACTAATACTAAGCTTTTATCATGAATGCAGTACATATTCTTCTTTTATGAAATCTGATTTAACTGTCATATGATCCATCTATGCATTATATTTGCTGTCTAGCCCCTTTTGGCAAACAGTCCTGCTGGTCCTCCATTATTGAAGCTGCCAGACTTATTTGGTTCCTGAATTCCAAAATAATATATATCTATATATCTATATATCTATATATATGAGGAGGAAACATGTTATATTCATGGTGGGTTTATGACTGGGGGATTTTTTGAACTCAGATGTGTTCTCTAATCACAATCTATTTACATTGACTTATTTGTGTTTATTGTTGCTCATGTCTTTTCATGGATGTATGTGTTGAAAAAAGTCAACTGTCGATTAGATGCTTGCTTGGCTACGGATGACTACACATCCTTGGATGCCTACTCGCAGTTGTTCGGCTTTCAGACACTCAGTCATGGCCACGGGTGCTCGGTCTAAGCCATATGGCTGCTGGCGCTCGGTATTGATCTCGGGGGCTCGGCCCAGGTCATCCAACTGCTGGCATTAGGTCTTGATCTCGGTTGCCCGGCCTTGGCCATTTGATTGAGGACGTTTGGTCCTGATCTCAAATACTTGGTCTCGGTCATTTGGGGTCCGTTTGGAGCAGCTTATAAGTGCGGGCGGCATTTTCAAAACGCCGCCGCACTGTTCAGTTCGCGCGTTTCATCAGCTTATCCGAAACTGCGTTTGAGTTTTTACACTAAACGCAGGCTGCAGGTCGTCACCTGCGGTCGGCCCGAGGGCCGCGTTTCAGGATAATCTGGTTATCCTGAAACGCACAAGCTGCCCCAAACGGACCCTTAGTTGCGAGCATTCGATATTGCTCTTTTGTCATTATAGAAATCGTATCAGTGTGTTTGATTTGTCCTCCTAACTTATCAGAAATAGTCTCTATCTAATGATGGATCCCGATCATTTGATTTATGGTGATTGGTGGCTTAGATGGTCACTTTTGACTTTACCAGATTAATTTTCTAATTTTCTATGCATTTTACAAATTCTATTTATTTATTTTGAAATCTTTACACTTTAGATTGGTTTCATTTGATTTTAATTGATCTTCAAACATAATTCAAATTGAATAAATCAATTTGTACATTAAAATAGAATCAAAATTAGTGATTTTTATGGGCTAATTTCATAAATTAATCGATTTAGGCCCATCAGTCACCCCTAATTTTAACATCTAAGAAAATGTATTGGGCCATGAAAGCTCTTAAAGTTTTTGTTTGCTAAGCATAAAAAATTGTGAAAATAGCATCAAAATGACAAAAATCTATTAAAATTATTGCATATAGACTGAATATTAAATTTAATATATATATATATATATATATATATATATATGGCATATTCT
>NW_018164532.1:11486-47008 GCF_001263595.1 Phalaenopsis equestris
TATATATATATATATCAAAAGTATCTTTTATAATCACATCTTTCTTTTAAAGTACGTTAAATGAGGGTTTCGTGATGGATGTGGATTGATATTTTTGTAATTTATGAATTATTTAAATGCATCAAGGAATTTTAAGTTTTTTTTATCAATTTGTCCTCATTTGACATCTTTTATTCTTTTTCTTCATTTTTTTTTTCTTAAAAATATGTCAGATATGTAACGTCAAAAAAGTTCATTCCTTAAGAACAACTGTGTCAGAGGGGATTTGAACCCCAGACTTAAGGGTACTTATACCATGGATGCAACCAACAAGGGTACACAACACTATATATATATACCCATCCCATGTAAGAGGTCCACAAAAATTTTTAAGATTTTTTTTTTAATTTTTTCATTAAAATTTAGATTTAAGAAGACTTAATTTCTTAGTGTTAAAATTTTTTTTAGTGTCAGATGAATAAAAGATTTTATTAAAATTAATATAATTGATATAAGTTAGGTTTTAAGGTCATGCTTGGAATATAGTTATTAAGTTGGACCGAAATAGTTTGTTTTTATAGAGTAGTTTGAGATATTATATTTATGAATTTGGCATGTTCCTCTATTGATGTAATTTATGCAAATTCTATTTAAATTAATCTTTTATGAAATTCAATTATACCACACTTTTTCACAATCTTATTTTTGAATCCTTGAAAGAAGTTTTAATAAAGAAGTTTTAATTTTTTTCTTAATATTAAAGGAGAATAATTGATTGCATATCAAGAGTTTACTTTGACCAAGTCTTCCCTTGGAGACTGAAAATGTTTTTGAAGCCAGCAGTGGGGTGACGATGCAGTGTCACATCACAGTTTGATGTATTTGAGAAAATTATGTTTTGTTTGTTTTTTTTTTCAAAAAACAGTGGTTTGAAGCTGTGTTTTGCAACTTGACTTGACTAAGGGTCTGTTTGAGATAACTTTTTGCCTATTTTGTTTTTCAAATAATCACCATAGTTCTATTTAGGGAGCTACTTTCCTGTTATTTCTTAGAATTTTCTGTGATAGAAAACTATTTTTTTTTTTCAACATGAGCTGTTAAAATGTTGTGACTGTCAGAAATCTACTATCTGACTTTTTAAATATAAAACAAATTTGTGATAGCCACCAAAGCTTTTTAAAAAAGAGTTTCTCATTTCTTCTGCAACAGCTTCATAGCTACTTCTTCAGACAGCTAGTGCTGCCCCAAATAAACCCTAAGTATGGCGGCTGTGAGAAAGCTGTAATATGATATTTTGAAATTTTAAAAAGAAATTATAATAACAATCGTAACTTTTGAATAGCTGCTTCATCTACAATAGTTTTATACCTGCGTCTTCAAGCAGCTGCAGTTTCCCTAACACACCCTAAAATAATTTCGATTTTATATTAGTTATCATTGTTGAAGTAGAGTTTAATTTTTTTGACCAAATATTCTCCTAACAACCTAATCAATTAGTTGCACCTATGTCATTATAAGATGGAGCATTTGCGTATATATAAGCATGCTCCTCATTCTTTATTATCATTTTGCTGAGCTCATTAAGTTAGAAAAAGAAGTCTTGTATTATTGCATGTGATTTGAATGGTTGATACTTCTTTTTTTTTTATTGGCCTAAAATTTTAATTGTTGTAGGTATTTTTAATTTACTTTATTTTTAATTTTATATATATATATGTAGTTTATAAGTAAAATACTATGACTAGTTCCTCTGTGGATCAGGCGGCTTAGAGCGGAGCACGTGTCATCCAGATATTAGATGCTAGATATTGATTAGAGATCAGATACTATAGAGCAATCAATTAAGAATCCTCTTATCAAGAATACGGTCGAACCAGAGGTTACCTGGATCTATGACTACCTAGATAAAGTCTGATCAGCAAGAGGATGATCTGCAAAATATACGACCCCATGACATGAATTTGATTAAAAATGAGTCAGGGTTATAATTATCATTTTATAATGTTCCTAACCCTTGTATATAAAGGGGCGTTAAATACAATTAGGATAGTTGAAACCAGATATATAAAAACCTCTAATTTCTCACATTTTGATATACGTTTGTTTCCCATTTCCACGCTCTACTCCTCGGGTGTGATTTACCATCTTCACAGAAAATGATAAATTTATGTACTTTAATATAGAAAATGACCTAAGCATGGCTTACCATCTAACAAAAAATGATATTTATGTACTTTAATAAGGAAAAAACTAAATCATGACATAATCAACATTTGCTATTTAGAAAAATATGATTACTTACTTGTATTGTTGGTCACTTCAGTGTTGAACAGAACTGAGCCACAAATAAAATAAATTATTCTAAAAAAAAAAATAATGGTCACAAATAAAGTGATTACTTACCACACAATTCCTATGCATTTAATTAAAAAAAGGCCTAAATTTTGCTTTTTTTACATTTATACCGCCCAAATTTTTTATATTATATATTGAATAGGATGTAAAATCTAGTATCGTTCATGGGTTTATATAACTCTGAAGATACTTGTGAAAAGAGTGAGTGCGAGAAAGAGTGGATGTATTTTCTAGGCTTAAATTCTCAATTTCTTTCGTGAGCACTCCTCTGATGAGAGGGATGGCCTGAGATGAACAAAATTAGAGATTGATTGGTCATCCTTCCTCTCCTCCTTAGGGTGAGAGGGCGCACCTCCTTGTATGCCACATACATGACTCTTTTCATAGAGAAGAAGACGAGAGAATATTAAATTACGAAATGTATAGTACGAAGACTGCCCACATCCCAAAAAAAAAAAAAACGACAAAAGTGGATGTTAGCAGGCTCATAAATCACTATGGGCGTATGTAAGTCATGTTGATATTTACTCTGCTCGTCGGTCATTCCGAGAAACACCAGTAGGATGAACCAATTGGCTGGTTTTAGAAGCGCGTCTCAAATCCCAGAAATAGCGACAATGACACTTCAAAACTTGAAAAATATATAGATTATTTTGGCAGGTCAATCATGCTGGTTAATTCGATGCAACAATCTAACAAGTCGGCCTATCAAACAGTCATCGTGGCTCATATGGTAGGATCATGTGATCCTTTAGAGATACATTAATAGTGAATTGGGCCAAAGAGCCCTTTTATTTGTATGTTGGCCTATGATGTCTGATTTTCCGAACACACACACACACACACACACATATATATATATAAATATATATAGATATATGTGTGTGTGTGCGTGTACCGTGACTTTTTGGTTTGCAGCTGCGTTGCATCTGCCTTGCAGTCCTAGATCGAGTGGTTAGACACATGAGATTGGTTGGGTTGGGGTCACGAGTTCAAGCCAGCCTGAGTGCCAATCTTATTGAATATATATATATATAGTTTCATTTCTTTAAGAATTGGCAATAAAATTTGATTGGGAAGCCGCAAAATATAGTTAAGGCGTCACATTCACATTAACTAATAATTGACCGTAGAGCCCAACACGTCACTATAAACCTTAAGAATATCAATCACAAATAAATTCTCTAAAGTGTCATGTAGCCAATACTATTCTTTCATTTTTTGAAAGTGGAGACTTTAGAATTATTTTTTGCCTACAAAATTAAAATAAAATAAAATAAACCAGACAATTTAAGATGGGTTGGGTGACGAAAATTCATCATATAATTATGAGAAATTTACATACATGCCCTACAACTCTTATGCATTTACATATCTAGACACCAAAAGTTTGATATTTAAATTTATAATATTTTGATATTATAAATAATTTATATATGAAAATATGTATTTCACTTCCAAAATGGTAATTTGATGGTAGTGCAATGGCTACGGTTCGATCCCTACCGTGGTGCGTGGGGGGTCGAATTATAGGAACATGGCGCGAGCTCTCATCATGGGGCTGGATTGCGCAGGGGAAATCGGTATTTGGGCCTCTGCCAAATATTGATTTCAGTTATATATAATATCTAAATATATATTTTTGAGCACACTCTCTTATTTTTTTAAAGTGCTATAAATACATGAATTCTTTAATGATTCATTTATTTTTTATGAATTATTTAGCAAAAGCTTAGTCATTTAACAAAAGTTTTGATAGATATGTGGGGGACAATATAGATTATATATGAGTCGAAATCATGGGTGGTTTTAAGGAATCAACAACAAAGCACATCAATAACATATTGAATGTGAATAATGATCTCATATTGATCAAACTACTTATAATGTTAATTACATCTATATATTAACTATTACTTGGTAGCTTAAACCTTACTTTTAGGGATATTGAAGGACGAAATTGGTGAGTTATAAGGGCTAATGGAAGCTTTATTGCTAGTAAGTTGAAACTAGACCCTAAGACATAATGCCTTTTAAATATGAACTATAACATATCTTAAGAAAATATATTAATAGATGCTATTGTGTCAGTCATAGAAGAACTTATTTTTCATCATTTTTGGCTTATTTTCTTAACCAATTAAACCAAAAGCCCTTAAACTCACTAAATCTTGAATCATTTACATGTATATGCATAATTTCATCTTTTATAGAAAATAGATAATATGGTCATACAATGCAAACAAATTGAATTATAGTGGAATCCTTTATATTGGTGGTGGAAAACAGAGCTCAAATGTTCTTATGTGGATTGTCTTCAATGAAAATTGTTATGATCTCTCACCCTAAATAAGGGATAGGATAATGTTGGCTTTGAGTTAGTGGTTGTTGGGAGATTCTTGGGCTTATCTCTCCCCAGGAAGAAGAGGAATTTGTTGACACGTAAGTAGTAAACAATTAAAAGAGATTGAAGTAATATGTTTTTTTAAAACGAAGGGAAGCTAACAAACACGAATTTGGTTGGTGATTGAATATGATTGAAGACAGTGAGATAATTTCCCTAGCAATCAAAAGGTGTGGTTGTGCCAGTTAAAAAATGCGAAGAATGAATGATTTCAGAACACAATAAATTTTCGGCCAGTTGATGGTCATAGTTATGAGATTCTTTATAATATGCGCATCCGCTCATTGTCTAAGAGCATGAGATCTTTCAGTGCGGGAGGAAATGTCCAACCATCGGACCATCATCTCATCCGCGATTACAAGAAAGTGTCACCCCTTCAAACTCTGTTAGAATGATTCAGATCAATTCAATCGATGCAAGGTCTAAATACGCTTATAATATGTTATTATGATATTTGGAATAATCATAACATAATTCTCATTTTAACCATAAATTTATGAAATTTAGACCTGTTTGATCAAAAAAGTAATTATTTGAAAAAAAAAAAGGAAGAAAATTCATCATTTTAGGAGCTTAGAGGTTTGCAATTATCATCAAATTGTGCCTCGTCACATGATGACTCCAATAACATTGAAAATGATTGATGAGGAAATAATATTTTGAAAGCGTACATTTTTATAATGATTTCTCAATCATCAACACCATATTTGCAGCACAAATTGCTCATTTCTGTACTGGTTTCCTAATTCACAATTATATTACAGAATTTGCCCGTTACTTGCGCCATGAGTTTTTCCATCATCATTTGGTAATTTTGTAATTTCTATTTGATAAATATTTATAATTCAACTATTTAACTACTCACAAAACCAAGCTTAGAAAACTCAGCATTTACATACAGACCCCTCTAAATATTGATATTTTGAACTAATGAATGGGGCTGTCAATAAGGCTCCTTGTTCGCGAACAGCTCGTGTTCGGCTCGTTAAGAAGCTCATGTTCGGCTTGTTCGCGAATAAAGTTTTGCTCGTTCGTGTTCGGCTCGTTTTGGCTCGAAATACTACTAATCAATTATATGTATATATCTTTGATGAGTAGTATTTTTAAAAAATTAATTGACTACAATGCTACAAAGATTTATAATCAATTAAAAGTATTAATGAAGAAAATAGAATAAAAATTATCAAATTAGATTCAAATGATGTTTAAAATCTTGCCCCAATCCTTAGCATCTTATGATTACGTGATTTGACTCTTTGTTCGTGAACGACTCGTGTTCGACTCGCTAAATAAACGAGCTGAACGCAAACACACTTTCTGAGCTCGAAATATTAAAAAGCTCGAAATATAGAAATTTAAAACTCGTTCCAAATGGTTTTAAAAATATTAAAATTTTATTACGCCAAGATAATACCTTCAATATTTATTGAAATTCATATAGTATTTATCTCAAGATTAATCTAATAATTTAAATTTTAAATATAATTGAATTAGAATTAGAATATTTTTATGTAATTTTTCTTATTTATATGCTCACAATCCCCTATACCGATGTCAAAGAAAGCCGAACACGAGCGAGCCAAACCTTTGGCTCGTTCACACCCCCTACCAAAGAACCAATATATTTACTCATAAACTTTGTTATTTGAGCGAGAATTTAACAAATGGATGAAAGAAAAGGATTGATTTGTAAATAGCAAGTTTAGGGTGGTCTGCATGTAATTTCCCCAGCAATAAAATAAATAGAAAAAAAAATGACAGTTCTGAAAATTAAATATGTTAGAAATGTAAAAAAAGAGAAAAAGAAAAATCAGCTCTGAGTGATTGACAGCCAAACAATAATTGTTTAATAAAATAATCCCAACTTCCATCCACATTGTAGCTGTCAATTTTGGTGTTTAATGATAAGCCACCATATAATAACACATACATGTGCCATATCACCTAATTTTCTACACTCTATAAAATATCTTCATAAATGACATCAAACACATTAATTTAATGAAATATTTACATGCATGCCCCTCAATTCCTATAAATTTACATGGCCAACCCCTAAACATCATTTTATGTAAATTCATGGAACTTGGGGGGTATGTAAGTAAATTCACCTAAATTAATTATATATTTATGAATAAAAGTTCAGTTATCAATTTAATATTTATTTATTTATTTATTTTTCTTTTGAGTCAATGATAGAGGACTGAAACTAATAATTAATGACAAAAATGGGACCAAGCCGCAACAATTATAATCGTCATCAAACAACAAAATGAATAAATAAATGAGTAGAAATTACTGGCTTTTTTTTGAAAATATTTAAGTGCATTTAAGTCATAAGAATGTTGAATATAAATTTTAAAAAATGTAAAGCACGGGGTTAGTAAGAGGTGTGGTATGTAAATAAGAGATTTGGTGTGTAAATTTAATTTGTAATTTTGTTAGCTTTGGATGCTTTTAAGTTGGCAAGCATAAGAAGGTGAGATCACATGGGATGGGCACTTTGCTCAACCTAAAATACCAAGCAAGGAATCATGTGACATATAATTTACTAGATGCCTTCACAATGATGCATTATTTAAGCTTTGATGAGGCCACCAAAGGCTTGATATATCTTTCCTTTTTTTTTTTTTTTTTTTTTGGTAATTATATAAAATGAAATATGGAAGTAAGTTATAAGGTAATTTTGTTTGCATATGGCAAGATATAAAACATTGAATTTGTGTAGGTAAATATAAGATGAGAAGGTTTGGTTTTCTCTTTTTGTTTGAAAATATTATTTGGAGAGACATATAGTGGTGAAATTAGGTATATTTTGATCAATTGTACCTTATGAAATAGATTGATATTAACTTCAAAGATATTTGAACAGTTGTTAAAGCTAGCAAGCACATGTGAGCTTAATTTATTATTATTATTACACACACACACACACACACACACACACACACACACACAGAGAGAGAGAGAGACATTAATTGAGCATAAAATTAATTAAATACTATATTTTGTAAACGAAAATGTGAATAGTTTATCTAAAATCCAGACTTGAATCTGCATCTCTATCATGAGAACTATTTAGCATATATACTCGTATATGAGACCTCATGGTGGTAAATTAAATCATTATCCATTATCTCATGAATAACTGCAAAATGTATATATACTGTTAAATAACTTATCAAGGAAAGTAAAAAAAAAAAAAAATACATTATGAATGATACATTATGAATGAAAGTGACAGAATGAAAGTGACATTTGAAATCATAAGATTAAAGTATAGAATTTGTTATTATTATTATAAATGAATAATAAGTTAGCATTTTGTGATTGAATTATACCTACATGATTGCTGGTTAATATAAAATGGCTACAAGTTGGTAATATTCTATTAAATTATGGATTTGTAAGTGGTAACAAATGCCCATAATGCCCTCAAAAGTATTTTTTTTATATTTCTAGGGTTTGATTGTAGTTAGGTGGACATTGATGTAACATGGAAGCTACTTCTTATTCAAAATTATGGCCTTTTTATTCTATTATGTAACAAAATGACATCTTCTTTGTTTCACCATAGTATGGATACATTGGTCAATATTAGTTGACTTTGGTATTACTCAAATCAAAGATGCCTCAATTTTCAAGATTTTGTTTAATATTTAGATAATAACTTCATCTAACCCTTGAGAGGGATTAATTAAATAAGCTTAAGATAAATTCAAGTTTAGTCATCCAATATAAGTAAGATTATAATATACAATTCCACTTGCTAATTGACTAATATTTATAGTTAATTATACTCAATCAATAACTAATATTATGATGAATATGTGTATTTTGATAAAGTTTTTGCCATTTTGCTTGATTTGATTCAGGAATCCATGAATAAATTAAAACTTTAATATAATATAAAGTTTTTATATTTGCTGTAAACATTATTATTATTATTATTATAAGTTGTATATCATGAGATAATTTAGTTATTGAGTATTTATAAATGTGTTTATGCTTATTCGATTAGTTGATCAAATGATCATGAACGTGCTATAATCATGTTGGGTTCTCATCATATTGTTTGCTTCATTGTGACTATAGTTTAGCCAAGTTATCGTTCATATGATATTGAATTTAATTACAAAATTTTTTTGCTTAAATATTGTGTCATGATTTGCACTTGATGGAATGGATATTTTTATGGCATATCATGCTTAAAATCATCTTGTTTGTGTATTAGTTTTACTATAGTTGATGTATAAAGTTAGCATTATAATATTAGTCTTTCACATTATTATATAGAAATAAATTCATATATTTAGAATGTTTCACTACTATCTTGAGTTAATAAAATATTTATTTGAGTTTCTTACAAGAAATCTTGAAGTTGAATTTATTAGAATGATGTCTAGGGTTCATTTGGAATGCCTATTTTTTATCTGTAAGATTTGCAAGAAAGAATCATAATTTTATGTAGTTATAATGTTTTATTCTTTTTCAAAAACATATGTGATGTGTGTATCATTTTACAGTCAGATTTTGAGCTGATGCGCGCTAGAAAATTTGTGATGGTAGAGTAATGTACTATCGTCTTAGTATTACATGGGAATTCAACACACACTTAGATAAAAAAAAATAATCAGTAAAAATATTAGAAGTTTTTACGTGGAAAATCCAGAAAGAGAAAAACCATGAGGTCTAACACAACTGAAGTTTCTAATATAGAAAAATGATTACAGTTGAAATCACTTGTCCCATAGGAGAGAAAATGTTACTAGGTTTCTGAAGTTACACCGTCGACGGACTGATGTATTTGTTGCTACGAACGGGAGACAACCGATAGAGATTGGCGACGTCCAGTAGGTGGTTGGCGGTGATTGACGACGTTTGATGGTGGTCGACGGAGATTGGCGATGATCGCTGATGGTCGACGGCGATTGACAGAGGTCAATGATGGTCGACGATGATCTGCGACGGTCTGCGGTGTTGGTGTTGGACTTCAGTTCCTTATCAAAGATTCAAGTTCTCCTCCTCCCTCATGAGAGGGGTGGGGCTCTATTTATAGAGTTATGAGTTCAATTAATGCATGAATATGAACCACTTTAATCGAACGGTCCGAAGATCATCCTTTGATTGGACGACGTTTGATGGACATTTGAGTGCCTTAATGATATTGAAATTGAATGATCTTAGGCTCGTTGGATTCAGCTTGTTGAGACGCTCGAATCGACTATCAGTTCGCTAGATTTAAAATTTATTTGACATTCTTATGCTCGAAAAGCTTCCTAAAGGGGTTTAATGGCTTGATCTGAATTTGATTTGGCTCGGATTGGTCTGATTTTGGTAGCATTGGGCTTGCCTCGTCGAGTTAGTCATTTTTTTAATGTAAGTTTGCTCAAAAGATCATCTCGAGATTTGTGATGGATGATAAATCTGTTGGTGACGTATCAAGAATGTTGTTCAACTTTCTTAAATGAAAAAGAATTTAGAATACTCACAATAACATAAAAATAAAATCTCATTAATAAGTCATCAACTACTTGACAAATAATTTCAATAGATCTAAATGAATTTTTAAGGTTTAGCTTAGTAGTCTACATCAACTTTATGGAGGGGAAAAGATTATAGTTAGCGGTGTAAAAGAGCCGAGCTTGAGCGAGCCTAGGCTCGATTCATGTTTGGCTCCTTAAAAAATACTACTGTTCGTGCTCAACCTGTTTATATTTTGAGATAAAAAAATTTTGTTTGTGTTCGACTGATTTGCTTAGCGAATCAAACACGAGCTACTTGCAAATAATGAGCCATTTTGATAGCTCTAGTCACGCAGTCGTAGAACATTAAGTGTAGGGGCCAGATTTAAATCTTATTATTTATATTAAAATATTCATTTAAATAAAATTTGATATATATTTATTCTTTTTTTAATTAATAATTTTAATTGATTATAATTCTTTGTAGCCTTGTACTCAATTAAACTATTTAAAAATAATACTCATCAATTATAATATTGAAGCTTTCGTGCCACTTAAAAGGGCCACACATTTTACAATACTTATTTGTAAAAGGAGAAGCAAATGATGCCCAACTGTTGTGTAAGCTTGCTTATGTCCATTGAGGCGATTAGGTCACCAATGAGCATGAGCTATATTTGGTTAATACTTAACAAAACTTTCAAGGATATGATGAATGTAGTATTATTCAATTACTTGGATGAAATCAAAACAATCAATCTTCTTCCATTCTTCTTGACAACTCCATTCTCATGTTGTTAGGAGAATTATTTTTAAAATGTATATCTCTTGTAAGGTACTACGAAAATAATGTCATATTTAACAAATTTACAGTTGATGCGTGCTAGAAAATTCACGGTAGTAGAGAAATGAGTTATCTTCTTAGCGTTACGCGAGAATTCAACACACACTCGAGTAAAAGAAAACAGCCGGTAATGACACCAGAAGTTCTTATGTTGAAAACCCGTAAAGAGAAAAAACCGCGGGGGCCGACACATATGTAAAAATTTATTATAGGTTAATGATTACAGAGACCAATTGTCCCACAAAAAGAAAAGGGTTGCTAGGTTTTCCAAGTTACAACGTCGACTGATGACTTCTGGTCGGTGGTGGTCGACGGTGATTGGAGGTGGTCCGCGGTCGATGATGGTCGGTGGTGATTGCAACAATAGTAGTGCTCGATGGCGGTCGATGGTTATCAACGACGACCAGTATTGGTCGACGACAATCGACGACGGTTGGCGATGATCGATGACGGTCAACTAGTGTCACAACGATCGGTCGTGGTCGACGGCGACCGACGATGATCAACGGTGACAGGTGGTGCTAGACTTCAGCACATTCTCAAATCTTTAAGTTCTCTCTGAAGTCTCTGACTCCCTCTCATGAGAGGAGTGAGATTCTATTTATAGAGTTCTTGATGCAATGAATGTAAGAATATGAACCTCTTTGAACGGACGGTCCGGAGGACTTCATCCTATTAGACGGTCTTTGATGGACACTTGAGTGCCTGAACGATGTCAGAATTGAGCAATCTTGGACTCATTGATTTGTCTTACCGAGACACTCAATTTGATTATATGCTTGCTAGATTCGACATTCGTTAACCTTCTAAATATGATCCGAAAACAACCATGAGCAAATTTAATGAATTAATCATAGTTTGATTTGACTCAAATTAGACTAATTTTGGTAACATTGGATTCTTCTTCTCATATCGGTTGGTTTGAATATTTTTTATTTGAAAAAACCGCTTCAAAATCTATGTCATGCCTCTAAATTTATGTCGGATGATGAAAATTTGCTGGAGATATATCATCAGTCATTATTAAATATCATTCTTTATTTCATATAATTCAATTTATAGTATCTAAAACGAAACAATGCAAAAAGACCTAAAGAAATGCTTCCGGCCGCAAAATTGAAAAAGAAAAGCCGCACCCTTTCGGACCAAAGACAATAATAATGGCTGACCTAGACGCCGTTAATTTAGGCGGCATTTCTACAAACAGTTAAAAAGCATTATCGTAAATAAACCGCTGATTTATAGTAAATTTCCCGATATGCCCCTTTCCTTTGGGCTGATTGAAAGCGTTCCGTTTGGTTTACTTCCGCCACAAAGATAATAACTCCGCATAGAAACAGAACTATGAAACCAAGCGTGAATTATGAGACTGTTTAATAGTCCCGAAAGGGACCGCGACGGCGTTCTCACGCTGTAATTTTCTCTCTCCCACTTACTAAATTTACCTAAAATTGAGAGTGAGTCAATTCGGATATCTTCGTATGTTCGGACGGCCAAACACCACCTAACGATGTGATGTTCGGTGATTGGCTGCCCGGATGTGTGTTGTCTGGACGAAATATTTTCTTATGATAGAGAGGCAAAAAGACTATAATTCTGTTTTGCCTTTTTCTCTCATTTTGTACATTTTATAATAAAATCACATACATTTCATACAAGTTTTATATATTTATACATCTAATATAAAATTTCCATGAAAGGACGTATTTAATATCTTCCTTTTAAAAAGTTAATAATAATAATAATAATAATATTTTATGTGCAATGCATGTAAATGTAAAATTTGATGTTAGATTTATAAATAAGGCTTCAATTTCTTAATGTGTTTTGTTTAGTCAGCATTGTGGACCATAAGGTGGGCTAGGGTTGTCTATTAAGACCATTTGATTCCATCATTACTTTAATTTAAATAAAAAGATATTAGAATCAAGCCAAAGTAAAGGCTTATTTGAGTATCTAGTTAAACCCTAATAGATGTCATGGCATTCGCATGTTATAAAGGTCACATTAGATGTACATTGATTTAATTCGGTCACATTTGCAAACTTTTAGGGTTTGATAGTCTCAATGGGAGGGATTGATCATAGATCATCTTTCTTCATGGTACTTTATAATTTCTTATCATTTTCCTTCATTTAATATGATGTTAGTGAATGTATTGAAATTGAAAGTGCGGTTCACTATTTATATCAAATGATTATGGCTTGACTGACTGAGAGAGTTGTCTTTATTGAGTGATTCAATTTAGTTTTATAAATTTCTATCTCGAATAACTTTATTCAAAATTATATAACAACTTGAGAAAAAATATTACATCAGGACTCCAATTACAATGCGTCACGTTTACGGTCCAGCCCCGTCATACATTATACTATTTAGTTTTTTCTATTCAGTGAGGTCAGACCATACATGTGATGCAGTATGATTGGAGTCCTAACGCAAAAAGGCAGCAGGACTCCTGATGTAATATATTTTCCAACTTTTAGGATTTTCTTTTGAAGTGTTTTTCTCCGATGAAAATAAAGTTATTGAAATATGAAAATACATTTTATTTTGAGTCGTGGTGAAGAGAATTCAATAAAGACTCCTTCAAGTTTAATATTAACTTTTATTTAAAAATTTAATATCGTTTGCAAATTTGATTTGATTGTGCTACTTTAAAATAAATTCGAATCTTAAAGTATTAAGTATTTGGGCCAAAAGTATTTAAAACCATCTTTGAATCATTTAAACTCAATTTTCATCAAATTTATGATCATGGTAGTATCATTTGGGAAAACAAACCTAATCCTACCAAGATTGCTTTGCATTGTGTTCACTTTGCATTGTGTTCGATTGGTTTTAATTCATAAGAACATTTAAATTTTCTTGAAGACATGCGAGTGGCCAAGTCCTCATTAAAAATTTGTGCTTATGATCAAAATAGGCATTTTAGTTAGATGAATCCAATGTGTTCAAGATCACTCAACTTTGTGTTCATTAAGCTACTGTAATATAAAAAAAAAAAACTAAAAATGGTCAAGAGAGATCTATTAGTGTTGTCTAACTGAGCATTCATATTTTCTAAGAAATGACCAAATAATTCTCTGAAAATTTACAAATATACCATATTTTCATATGAATATTGGAGGATTTTAGTATTGAGAGAAATCTAAGATTTGTATAGAACTCTATAACTTTTCCCGCAACATCATATGTCAATCGTCAACTGATAACAATTTTATAGCTATCAACTATCAACATATGTAATGATTGGTTTTTTTGGTCTTGTAGCCTTCCATCATACCAAATAAATTATCAAGTTGATCACTTGTGTTTTCCTAACTTTCAATATTCATTATAGGTTGTTATTTACCAATGATTGTTGATTCATGTCCATAACCAATGATTGATGTCCATCAACCACATAAGTACGTGCCAATCTTTTCTATCGCCCAATCTACTCTCAAACTATAACGAGCAAATTGATGTTCACCAAAGGTTAACTTATGGTTGACTATTGACCATTGTCTAGCATGTATCAATAATTGAAAAATAACACCCATCACTCATTAATGTTTGTAACTAGCCTTTCTACTCTCATAATTTTCAATCTTGTCAATATTGACAACCAATCTGTTGCCATCATCATTCAACTTTTGTTACTTTCATTAAACATTACTTAATGCCTACAAATAATTGATGTATTATGTTCTTAAGACATTGATGTAAAACATCCATGCTTTTTTTTTATCGTTTTATCCTTTATCATAATGCAATAAAAATCAAGCTAATTGCACATTATCATCCAAGTTATGATATTCTAAGTTGACCGTTGTTTGAAGCTTACTATAGAACGATCGATGTTTAATGTTTGTTAGTTGCTGGCATTTGATACCCATCTTTCAATCAACAATCTTCCTTTACATCAATAGGATGGCCAAACTAAATATCCACCTTTATTTTAATTTTAATTTTACCCATTTTTCAATGTTAGGCACCTACCAATGATTCACATGTAATGTCTTACAATCATTCATATTTGATGCTCTTCTTCTTTGTTGTTCTGTCATTTACTCTATTAAGGTATTGATCAAGCTAACCTCCCTCAGTTATTTTCCCTTTAACATGTTTCATTAACTACTACATCATACTTATCAATCATCGTTGTCCATGAAACTCTAATTACATCCAAGGCTTGCACTACAAAACTTTACTCTTTCCTTGTATCATGCGAATGAGCAAGTTAAATACCTTTTCACCCCAATTTTTTGCAATAACAACAAACAACAAACTGACATTTGATATTAGAGTTAAATTTGAAGCACCATATAATAACATAAGAAAATATTCACTACGTATGTGATGTATTTATTTATAAGGTTTATGGTATAAAATATTATTGATTGTAAGTATTTCTATAAAATTTAATATAAATACTATTGTTTATGTTTAAAACTTTTAAGGAGATTTCAAAGAATAACCTACAATCATATTATGATTCATAGAAAATTTAAGATACATGATCCAAATTAATCAAGGGATAGAGGAGCTCAAACAAATATTTGGAAAAATGACCCATAATGGATTTTTATTCACTAGATAACATGGTTGCATTAATATAAAAACTTAATTCTATAAAATCTTAAATAAGAATAATTAAGGTACCACTTATCCATAAAGCTAAGCATATGGCTATGTTATGTATTAATTATCATAACTATGCCTTCATCTCCCCTTTAAAATAAAATGATTAAAATAATGTTTTAATACATAAAAATTCCAATATTTAATATTTTAAAAGATTTCCTTAAGTTTGTAAGCATATGAGTTAAAGGATTAAGTTGATACATTGAAGATAATAATAATAATAATAATAATAATAATAAATTAATAAGTTTAAAATGCTAAACAAATTCTCAAAAACAAGTATATGACTATGTAAATTGAAATTATTTACATTACACTCCATAGGGTGAAAGCTAAAGCCATGTTAGTATCCCTTTGGTTTAACTTTGTGCTGATTTATATGTTACCTCCTTAGGGTGAAAGTCATTATTGATGCCTTCACCTTTCCTCATTTGTGGTTTTTGTTGTTGCCTTTTGATTTTCAAAGGCTAAATATATTAAACTCAACTTTGGCACATTTGTCAAGAAGGATACTTTTTGTTAATGTCACAGCACATCATAATAAAAATTTAAAATTACATTATGAACCTTCACAGGGTTACTTCTATATTATTTGTTATGATAAGTAGTGGGTGGTTGCCGATTAATAGTTAAATAACAACAAGTATTTGTGCCATCTATGTTGGAGATAATTGATTGAAATGATGTTTACATTCATTTAATTTATTTCAAGATGAGTTCACTTATAAGGGGCATTTCCATCATACAAAATAATTCTATTATATTTACCTATCATGCACCGAAGTTTTCATATTATGTATAAAAAATGTGTCGACTCCGATCTTAAAGAGATCTGATGGTCCATATGGGAAGAGAACGAGGAGGGATGGCTAGTGGCAGCTTGCCAGAAGATCATGTGTCCTCAATTTGAATTCATCTAGTGACTCATTTGAATGTGTTGACGCTGATCTCAAAGTCATCTAGTGACTCATTTGAATGTTCAAATTTAGAAATCATATTAAAAATAATAAATTTTTTTTCAATTCATTACTTTATTATATATAATTAAAAACTAATAATAATTTTAAAATTCAGACCTCACTAAAAATTATTCAAATATAATTATTTAATTTTTGCATAACAATCATAAATGATCTTCTTAAAAATAAATTTACATATTTGTAATACCAAGAAATAAAAATTAAATTTATAAACTAATCTACAAAGCTAAATAAATGACAAACAATGAAGATTTATATTAAGACTATAATTGAGCCAAGCTAACTGGTACGCTAACTCAAATTGAGCTCACTAAGTCGCTTGTGAGCTAAGCTCATTGAGCTAACATGACAAGTTCGAGTCAACTTAGACTCAACTATTAGCTCATAAGCCGACTCGTAAAAAAAAAATAGAGAAATTTACTGACGAAGCACTCAATTCTTATGTATCATATCTATGTACATAGCACTTCGATGCTTTAGGGTATGCTTGGGGCAGCAGTACGGTGGCGGCGCAACGCTGAACCACAATTTTGCTCGTTTAGATAAACTGTGTTTTGACAGGTTTTTAAGAAAGCTACCGTTGAAATCATTGTTTTCTCGCCGATCCTAACTAGGTGCAGTGTCAGTTTTCTAGCTGCAGTCAGAATTTTTCAAAAAAAAAAAAAGTATATATAATGGCCACAACATATTTTTACAACATTAAACTATTCTTTAACAGTTTCACAGTCGTTTCTTAATAAACTGCAGCTACCCCAAACACCCAAACAGACCCTTAATCCTACGAATAAAAAAAGAAACGAAACCGGCCTTATTTTCTATGGCAGCCAAAATCACCAAATGGTCAACTTTTTGTCAACTATTAGGAAAATAATATATTAAGAGGGGGCTAACTTAATAAATTCTCTAAACTATACAAGAAAATTTTATTAAATATCACTACTTATACATATAAATTTAAATTTTAGAGCGGGCAATTGTCCACTCTAGACATAACCTGGTTACACCCATTCATCAAAAAAATGTATTTTACATTTACAAAAATGATAATAATGTTATTTTGATGTGATATTAAAGAATAAAGATATAAGGTCATATGTGTAAATATTAAAAGTTTAGGGGTGATATATGTAAATGGAAATGAATTATGTGATGTATATGGGAGATGGTCCTTAGGGTAAGTAATAAAATATCATTTTATATAAAATGGAATATATTATTATTATTATTTTTAAATAGGTTATAGATAATGTATTTAATTTTAATATAGGGACATTTAAATACGTACCAAACGATTCATGCATATTTATGTATCTAACACCTAAATTTATTTGTTATATTTATAGCACGCAAATATTTCATATCACATTAAAATTACATCATTTTAACTTTTAATATTATAAAAAAATGAGGTTCAAGTGTTAGATATGTAAATACATATAAATTGAGAGGTATTTACGTAAGTCTTCCTTAAAATAGAGTGTATTTTATTTATTGAGAAGGGGTCATATATAGATGGAGCACATAACTCTTAGGGTCCGTTTGGGGCAGCTTATTTGGTGCGGTGGCGTTTTGAAAACGCACCTGACTTATTTGGGTAAACTTTTGACAGTTTATGTGTTTTCACACAAATAAGTGCGGTGGTAAATTTCCAGCATTGGTCTGAATTTTTTTTTTTAAAATTGTAATAGCCATCATACTTAGATTATAATCAGATTATTTTTAATCAACTTATTAGCAGATTATTCAATAAGTTGCAGCTGCCCAAAACAGACAATTGATGTAGTTAAATATCTCACACTAAATTTTCATTTTTGCACACACATAATTAGGTCTGTGAATTTAGCTTGAAGGTCAGTAATTTCTCTGAAACTGATTCGAATTTTGGCTCGAATCGAGTTCGGATCAAAATAAATGAGACGAGCCACGAGTCAAATTTTTTGATCAAATTTTTTTTCGAGTCGATTATAAGCTGATATGAACTCAAATTTAAATCAGATCGTTAACCTACACATAACAGACAATATCTTACTATTAATATTTATTCTATTTGTTATTTTACTATGTCACAAAGTTAAATTATTTTTTCTTGATAATAATCAAGTTAATTCAGACTTGACTCAACTCATTTACACTCTTAATTTTTAAAATGTAATTTAGATTCACATATAAATTTTATTGCATATATACATATATATATATATATTATTTTGATGTGTGGTCCGATTTCCCTAGTTTGATTAGTATATGAACAGCAGAGGGGAGTGGGTGGGCCCCACTTTAATAACTCATAAAATCTCTCACCGAACCATTGAAGAAAGATGAAAAGCACCGGCCTGTTGCCTTGAGTGTGGCTGTGTATGTAGCTGGATTTTTTGTTAATAAATTGATAATGTGACACGTGTAAAGAAGATTCCCATCAACTATGGCCCACCACCGTGGTTATCATGTTCATATTATTATGTCCCGTCGCACGCATAGCCTAACCCAACGCATTTTTAATTAATAATTATTTTATTAAATAAATAAATAAAAACTGTCACAAATTTATTATGATAAAATAATTATCATATTATAATGGTGATTTGGCATGGTTAGAGTGCCACGTGGCTCATGGTGCGTATTGGTGGAAGAAAAGTTTGGTTCAACAAATTTCCTTATTTTACTTGGGAGGGAGGTCAGTGATTGAGGAGAAATTATTGTGTTCGAAGTCTGGACACCGGCTGCGTCTGTACTGCGGACGCGATTGGTGAGATTTTCTTGCTTCCCGTCAATTGGTGTATTGCGAATAATTTTTTTGTCATTGAGAGCAAAATATTATGCGATAGTGTAGAGAAAAAATGTTATAAAACGATAGAATTAACCCATCGGATATTCTTTAAGACTGTATCTGAGTAAAATTGACGGGTTATAATGTTCGAGCAAGATTTACAATTAACTGTAATTTTGTGTACAATATTTTGGTACTGATGGATAGCGGCTGGGTTCGTGTGGGATCCGCGATAATCGCAGGGCACATCGTCCAATATATTTGCCCTAATTGGTGGGGCCCATTTTTTTTATAGCTGTTACAGCGGTCTCCCATCTCCCTCTTAATCATCTGCTTTTCCTCCTCCTAATTTGCTTAATAGTTAATTGCAAATTTTAACTCTAACCCTCATAATTTAAGGTTTCTTACTTTGTTTTCATGGTGTTCGGTGGATGCTGTGTAATGTTTTTTAATTAAGGATTAATTTAGTAGCATTTACATGCATTTCCCCTAACTCTTTTGTATTTACATATCTAACATCTAAATTTTACTTTTTTACATTTCTACCGCACAAATCTTTGACATCACGTAAAAATATCATTATTTTGAATTTCTAAAAGTGAAATTATGAACTCTTATTCACAAGGAATATGATATGATGCAATTACTTATTTGTTTTGGAGAAAGCTGAGTCTAAATGATTAATATGCACGATGCGAACCAGCGACCTCATGATATGAAACTAAATCCTTAACTACTTTGTCACGAATAAATGCATAATATAATTACTTTTAAGAGTAACATAGCCAGGAAGAGCTAATAAACATTTGGTTTAGTTGTAAATAATTTTTAAAAGGTTGATTATTTTTTAATTCAATTAAGTTTTGATAAAAATTGATGAGGTGATAAATAGAAGTGAACCTCCTCCCAATTGAATGTGAAATAAGGTAAGCTCAAATCTAATGGAGATTAAATTATTAATAATTATAGATTAATTTAAATATACTTAAAAAATTATAGCATTACTATTTATATCTAACAAAAAATATTTTAAATTAATGTATTTATGTATAAAGAAATTCTCACATTACAAAATGTTAAAAAACATATTCATTAAGCTAGGAAAGAGGGTTAATAGATTTAATTTTAATAATGATTTAATGCACAAGAGAATAGTAAATAATATGATTTTGTAATCATAAATACATTAATATGCAATCATACACTTGTTAAGGAAAAATTTACTATAATTATATTTGCAGAAAAAAATTACATTTTTACAGAAGGAACCACATTTTAAAACAACAATAATAATAAATTAATGAACTTTTTAGTCAATTAATATTAGTTTAGGCAGAATTTACACTTAAAACACTGTAACTAGTTTTAACTACTTAGTCAATTATTATGCGGCATGGCTTAGCAATCTGCATTTTTTATTTAAATAATTTTCCTTTCTCTCTCTCTCACATCATCATCCTCATTATCATCAGTGTTCTGTCTCCTTCTCCTCTTCTCTCTCTCTCTACAAGTCCCCTCTAATGCCTTCTTCTTTCTTTTCAAATCCCTCCTGTTTTAGGAACCTCCCCTAACAATTTCCTCCTCAGCTCCGGCTCTCATCTCCCACCTTTATTATTCTCCCCCTCCCCTGATTTATCAATCGTACTGTTAATTTTTTATGTTATTTCTGCCAGCTCTCACTTTTAAGGACTGCTCCTTTCCCTCTCCCTCCCTCTCTCTCTCTCTCTCTCTCTCTCTCTCTCTCTCCCCCTTCACTCACCCTTTCCAGTTGTCCAAGCTTCCATCTTTTTCACCCTCCTCCAGTACTCATCTCCTTTTCCATTTTCAATCTCCTCCAATCAATCTTCCTCTCTGAAACTTTCACTTTCACTTTCTTCTTCAACCATCACTCCCAGATTAGTAGCAGAGGAAGCAGTGCGGGAATTTCGAGGGGCTAATATTCCGAACGCATGCAGCAGCAAGGGGGGTCCCAGTATGGGGTTCCTCCGCCGGAAATGGTGCCGCCATTCACCTCCCCCATGATCGGAATTCCCACCGGCGTAGAATATCTGCAGCAGTCGTCGCAGCAGGTTGCTGAGGATGCTTCGCCGATCAACAGCCGCCCTGCGCCGCCGCAGCCGCGCCAGCAAGTTACGATTTTTGAGGAGTATGGCTCCGGCGGGGGAGCTATGGTTAGAAATTTTGCAGACGAGGAGGCGCTGGGAGCCGGCGAGGAGTCGGAGAGAGGCGGCGGAGGCGGGAATAGGTGGCCGCGACAGGAGGCTCTTGCTCTGCTCAAGATCCGGTCGGACATGGATGCTGTTTTTAGGGACGCCACTCTCAAGGGCCCTTTATGGGAAGATGTCTCCAGGTTATAATTTATCCGCCATTCAATTCTTCACAGTCGAGCTTAATTCAGGCAAAATCTGTTTTTTTTTCTCTCTCTAGAAGTCCGTTCACCAGTTTCTCGAGATCTATTTCCTCGTTTTCAAAGCGAAATTAATGTGAACAGAAATGATATAATTGAGACTACAGTTTAGAGGCTTAACGGTTTCTTCTAGTTGCAGCTCTTAGGAAACGATGTTTGATGGCTTTCGTACAGCTGATTCTGACTACTGTTTCTTTTGTTTGTTAAATTTATCGGGAATGGAGAAGAGAAAACGATTTCTCTCTCTAGATTGATAGATCGAGACGAAAGATACAAATTTTAGCAGCAGCAATCCCGATCTGACCCAGTTTTCGAAATAAAAATCGGTTCTTTACATTTCATAAAAATCCCATTTTTATGATTCCAATCATTCACCCTCTGATTATCTCCGTCCCATCCTTCTTCATCTTTCTCTCTTTTGCATTATATATATATTATATATATAATAATTGAAGCTGATAAGATGCTGATTGTGTGGAGGTCGTTTTACTTCCTGAATTTTCTTTTCTCTTAATTTTTTTCTTATTCCTCCTTGTTCGTCCCTATTACATCTCAAAACTCAACTTTTTATCTTCTTCTCCCACTGTTTCTAATACTATAATTAGGAGCTTTTTTTTTTTTTGTTTTCAGGAAGCTGGCGGAGTTAGGTTACTCAAGAAGCGCGAAGAAATGCAAGGAGAAATTCGAAAATGTTCACAAGTACTATAAACGAACAAAGGAAGGTCGAGCCGGCCGTCAGGACGGCAAAAGTTACCGTTTTTTCACACAGCTTGAAGCCCTCCATGGCAGCACTGGTGGCACCACGTCTGTAAACTCATTCCCCTCTCCTACAAACACCACATTTATCCCAAACCTCACTTCAGCTGCCGGTTCTGCTGCCTCGCAGCATAAAACACCATCCTCTTCTTTCCCCATCCCTTCCGACAGCACAATGACACCGCCGCCCCCGGTTACCAGATCTCAACCACCACCAGTTGCCGCACCAGCTCCACCATCTATGCCCCTTCTGGAGATATCCACTCCCGCCGCTGTTGTAGGAATCAGCTTCTCTTCCAACACTTCATCCTCCTCCGCGTCGGAATCCGATGGCGAGAATACGGAGGAAGGCGGGCTCGGCGCGCTCCATGATGGCGGTAGGAAGAGGAAACGGGAGGAGTGGCCTGGGGGCAGCCGAAAAATGATAGCTTTCTTTGATGGATTGATGAAGCAAGTTATGGAGCGCCAGGAGGCGATGCAACAGAGGTTCTTAGAAACTATTGAGAAGCGTGAACAGGACAGAATGATCCGAGAAGAAGCTTGGAAGAGGCAGGAGATGGCAAGGCTCAATCGTGAGTACGAACTCATGGCTCAAGAACGCACCATGGCTGCTAACAGAGACGCGGCTATCATTTCCTTCCTACAGAAGTTCACCGGAATCCAACCTCCCATCTCTGCCGCCACTCCACCGGAAGAATCAGCTCCGCCGCCACCCACTTCTCCGGTGGAGCAACCGAAACCCGCTCTTGCACCTGCTGTCCAAGCACCGGCAATGCAAAATGAAGCAAGCGATAACCTGCCGATTGAAAGAAACGATCTTCTGCTTAACCAGGCTACATCTTCTTCAGAACCGGCGGCTGCGATGTCCGAGATGGCTGATGGAATGGGTGTCGGATCAAGTTTGGACGCAATCTCACCGTCTTCTTCGTCATCAAGGTGGCCGAAAATGGAGGTTCTCGCATTAATCAAGCTGCGCAGCGGGCTGGAATCGAGGTATCTTGAATCAGGGCCAAAGGGGCCACTTTGGGAGGAGATTTCGCTGGGAATGAAGCGGCTTGGCTATAACAGGAATTCAAAGAGATGCAAGGAGAAGTGGGAGAACATTAACAAGTATTTCAAAAAGGTGAAGGAGAGCAACAAAAAGCGACCAGAGGACGCCAAAACATGCCCTTATTTTCACGAGCTCGACGCGCTTTACCGTAAAAAACAGCTCTTTGGTGGCGCCGCAGCAGTCCCTTCTGGAATTGCGGCGCAGCAGCAGCAGGAGCTAGCCATTAATCAAAAGATTGGGGAATCTCTTCAAACTCAAGTGCAGTTAAGTGTTCTACCGGAGAAGGAGAGCAATAAAGTTCAGAAAACCCCAAACACACTGAGAAACAGTGATGGGGGAAATCATGAGAGTAGCGGCATTCAGATAGCAAGAAGCAATGGCACCGGCATTCTCCTCAAATTTTCTTTGGAGGAGCCCCAAACAGGGGCAGCTCTACCGCCATGAAAAAGGTAACTATTTTTCAAACTATCGATCAGCATTTCTGTTTCTGATCATAAAATATTGTTTGATTCATACTTTTTTTTTTCTTCTGCAATGAAGCCAGAAGACATCGTTAGAGAACTGATGGGACAGCAGAATCTACCACACCGAGTTGCAAACGAGTTTGACAAGCTAGGCGGCGGAGAGACCGTAGACAGCGACACTATCAACCATGAATACGAAGATGAAGATGAAGATAACGAAGATGAAGATGAAGATGACGACGAGGAAGACGGTAAGCTGAGGTATGAGATACAATTCCAACGGCAAGCTGTCGGAGCAGGTGCAGCCAGTGCTCGCAGCGGAAATTCAACCGGAAAAGTGCCGACAACATCGGCCGCGCCGTCTGCAGGTTCTTTCCTCGCCATGGTTCAGTAATAAGATCAATCGATTCATCCATTATCCATCTCAAAATTCAATCTTTTCCTTCTACAAATCCACATTTTCGTATTTCTTCTCCATCTCTTTCTCAAATTCAAACCTTTCCATCCACGTTGCTCTCCAAATTAAGTCCTTTGAATCGCCATAGATGTTCTTTTTCTTCATTTCTATTTGTTGTGGGAATAAGGATCCTTTTCAGGCCACCAACATAAGGGTTATTGGGAATAATGAAGTTTGCAAAAAGAGTAAATGAATTCAGCCCTTGTAAATTAGAGGATTGTGAAGCATGCAAGAAGGCTATTTTTTTTTTCTCCTCTTTTTTTCTTTTCTCTGCAGACTCTTTAAACATATTTATATATAAATATTTACATATCTACCAAAAATGTAAACTTTGTATCTGTGTTCCTTCCCATTGATCTTCTTCCGTCTCTCATGCAGGTGGAATTCATAATTTGAGTTTATCACTCGGTTCTTTCTGTAAATCTCATGCTCTTATTATTTACTATTGTACATTTTTAATCTGTAAAAACCATTTCTTTAAAGCTATTTTCTGTAGCATTTCCAATTTAATTAAATTTTTAACGAATTTACATAAAAAACCTTTGGAGATTTATGCAATTATTTTTTTGCATAATTTGTAAATGGGAGGGAACGTGGAGAGAGCCGAAGCTGAGGGCTTGCTGATGTAGCTGAGAATCCCACAGCGTCACTTGCTTTTGTGTATTTTATGTTGTTTTTTAATTGTTTAATTTAATTAGTTAGAGAGGGTTTGGGAATTGGGATCGGCGGTGGCGTGCAGGCATGCGGGCGGGGTCCATTTGTGCTGCGTGGTGGGCCCTTTTTGAAACGTATGTGAATATTTTGAGTAACGCTACCTTCCAAAATAATAATAATAATTATGGAAATTTACATATTTACCATACAATTTTTATATATTTTTATGTCTAATACTCAAAATTTGTTATTTATATAGAACACCTTCATCGGTAGGGGTGTAAACGAGCCGAACAGGGGCAGACCTAGGCTCTGTTCGTGTTCGGCTCGTTTGTATTTCGAGCTTAAAAAATTTGTTCGTGTTCGTTTGCTTAGCGAGCCGAACACAAGTCGTTTACGAACAAAGAGTCGTTTTGACAACCTTAATCAGGTAGCCATAAGATGTTAAGGATTAGGGCAATATTTAAAATTATTATTTATATTAAAACATCGTTTGAATCTAATTTAATAATTTTAATTATATTTTTTTAATTAATACTTTTAATTAATTATAAATCTTTATAGCCTTATAGTCAATTTATTTTTTTAAAATACTACTAGGTTTTTAAAAATATTACTCATCAAATATATATATATATATATATATATAATACTTATTAGTGATTATAATTGATTAATAGTATTTCGAGCCAAAACGAGCCGAACACAAACGAACAAACCTTTCTTCGTGTTGTTCGTGCTTGGCTCATTAACCTAGTGAACGAGCCAAACACGAGTTTCTTAGCGAGTCGAACACGAGCTATTCGGGAACAACGAGCCCTTTTGACAGCCCTATTCATAGGTGGTATTTTTCATAATTTGAGTGGTATACATGTAAATATGAATGTCTAGGTGTTAGTTGGGTGGTATGTTTGTAAATGCCCCTAATAATAAAAACAATAAAAAAGCATTAAATTTTTCTATTTTAGTTTTTATATTTGATATTTATAATATTTTAGTATCCCAAAATTATTTTATTTTTTAAATAATAAAAATAATAATGATATTTTTTATATCTTAAAGATTTGCATGTGAATAGAAAAAAAGTTGATCATAGATATATAAATACTTTGGAATTGTGTGGTATGTATGTAAAATGCACTTAATAATAATAATATAATTTAAATAACATTTTATGAGGCTTTTTTCTTAAATGATAAAAATAAAAAGGTTTATTAATATTTTTAAATAATAGATAGTCGCATTAAAAAAATGATTTAATAAATGGGCCAATGCTTTTATTGGGCGGCCCTTAGTAATTTATGATGGAAAAATCAACCGGTTAAAACAGTATTTATTTTATGAAAATATTTAAGAATTATTTATTTATTACTTGATTTTTTTTAAAAGAAAAAGGTTTTAGCAAAATAACATAAAAAAACAATCATTCGGAATGTAATATTTCAAAAATCCTAAAATAATATTAGAAAATAAAAGTCATCTTAAAAGAAAGTTCTAACTCGAAATGTATTTGATGCGTGCTGGAAAATCTGCGGCGGTAGAATAACAGATTATCGTCTTAGCGTTGTACGAGGATTTAACACACACACATAGATGAAAGAAAAACAATCACTGATGACTTTAAAATTTTTTACCTGGTAACACACACACATAGATGAAAGAGAAACAATCACTGATGACTTTAAAATTTTTTACCTGGAAAACCCATAAAAAGAAAAAATCATGGGGCATTGCCCAATTGCGAAAATCCACTATTGATTGATGATTACATAGACCCTTGTCCCACAAACGGGAAAGGATCAATAGCTTTCCAAGTTATATCTCCGACTGACGACGTCTAGTCAGCGGTGGTCGACGAAGATCAGCGATGGTCGACGGCAGTCGAGCACGATCCACGGAGGTCAGCGATGGTCGACGGTGGCCGACGATGATCGACAGAGGTCGGCGGTGGTCGATGACGGTCGGTCGTGGTCGACGAATGTTAACGATGACATAGATAATGTTAGACTTAAACTCTATCTCAAACTCTCAAGTTTTCTCTCCAGCCACGGTCGGTGGTGGTCTATTTATAGTGTTTTTAGTGCAATTAATGCAGAAATATGAACCATTTTTATCGGGCGGTCCGGGGAGCTTCCATCGATCGGATGACGTTTGATAGACATTTGAGTGTCTTAAGGATGTCAGAATTGAGCAATCTTGATCTCGTTGGATTCGTCTTGTCGAGAAGGCCGATTCGAAAATGAACTCGCTGAATTCGACATTCGTTTAATATTTCAAATGAGTCCGAAAATCTTTCAAGATTGATTTAATCACTAGATCTGGGCTTGATTTGACTCGGATTAAACTAACTTTAATATTATTAGGTCCGTCTCATCGAGTCAGTCAGTTTGACTATAAGTTTACTGAAATCATAGCTCTGGATGACTTTTTATCAATATTTAAATATTTCTTGCTCGAAATATTACCTCGAGATTCGTGCCAGAAAAATCCGTCTGTACCGTATCAATATTAATTAAGAAAAAATTATACTTTTTAATCATTAAATATTTATTATAATTTTAAAATTTTATTATAAATTCTTATACTAATTTCTTTGAGATTAATTTTCAAGTAAAATTTAATTTAAAACACATTATCAGCACTTTAATTTAATCTAATATTTTTTGTATTTAATCCACTCTGGCATCTTATCCCTGCGACAAACGCACATGTGATGTACAAACAATTGTAATATATATAAATTTAATAAGTATATGTTTAATTATTACAAAAATTAGAAGAAAAAAAGAATTTTATAATTAAAATAATGTCCCAACTAGTGTGTTGCTACGCCTTAATGGGACTATTAATGACAAGCCAAGTACTACATTATCATTTGTATTTTCTAATCTAATTTCAAGTCAAACATTATTGACCATGAATTCATATTGATGCAAGTATAAAAATATTGCCTTAATCGAGTTCAATTTATCGTATTTATGGTCTAATAAGTACTGCATTGGTTGGAAATTAAATGAATAAGATACTAAATTGTCAGATTTGAGTGCTCATCAACCCCCAAAAAAATTATTTTTAATTAGTAATATAATTAGAAAGATGTACATGCATACTGCTTAATTCCAATGTCTTTACATGTTGGCTCCCAAGGAATATTAAAAATTTGAGAGCATGAATGTATAATAGATCGTGTTCTTGAAGAGAATGGTTCACTGATAAGTTGTTGAATTGCGTAGAGAAATTTATACAAGTGACGTTGCAGTTGCTCGTGTATCTTTCAGAAGATAAGTTTTTGATGTTGTTGTGTGCAGCATGAAAATCAAGTGTGCCTAACACTCAGTGAAGTTTAGTTGGATTTGTAACACGAGGGATTTGAACTCACTTATTGGTATTGGGTTGGATATGTTGTGTGTGAACCAGATATTAAGTACGATCATGTTGTTGTTTCATTAAGTTTTGCCCTTCCAACTGAATACAATCCTAGCGCGTATGAAGAAATGGTTTTTGAAGTCAATTGAGCTCCTTTTTGTTTGGAGTGTTTTTTAGGACAATCAATCACCAACCTCTCTTGACATGTCAATGTAAGTTAAGAAATTTGATTTTCTACATTTTTCTTACATTATGCATGTAAAATATCAATTAATAATTGGTTTTAATTATACAGAAGGAGCATGAGCACATTCAAGACACGCAGAGTTAGAGACAAAGTTAAAGCATGATAACAACTTGGAGTGGTGGTAATCAGTCCACCATTGAGTAGATTGATTTTGAGATGTGGAGGTAAACCACAGAGAAGTAGGTGAGGGTGTTGAGAACTAAGATATACCAGTTGATGTGGTATATATATAAATCAAACAGGAGAACGATTAACGGAGATAAAAAAATAGAACGAGAAAAATCACACTAGAAAAGAACACACAAATTTACGTGGTTCGACAAACTGTCTACGTCCACAGAGTTGCAGAGGATTTTACTACTTGAAGAATTTACACCAATCGGTCACCTCAACTTACAAGAGGAATCTCTCACTTCGTTGCTCTCTCTTCTTCTCTCTCTACACCTAGATACACCGAAGAAACCTTACACGGAGATACACAGAAGAAGCTAAACTTACAAGAGAAAAATAAACTCAATTTCTCTTCAGCTACGAGCCACCAAGAATAAGCCAAGGGAGAACAATATTTTTCTTCTTTTTTCTTCTTCCTTCATCGCAGGGAACTACTTCTTGCACTTATCTTTCTTTGTCCCGTGAAAACCTGAAGAAGAACTCAAAAACGTGACTATAAAACTTTCTTCTTTTCTGTTCGCAACTTAAAGGAGACGGAAGGCGGGAACGGTTCACGACAGCACAGAGACGTGACTCTTCGCGAATCGATACCAGAGAGCGTTAGGATCAGGAATCACGACAGTGGAGCAGAAGCAATCGCGATGATTCGCGATCGGGCGCGACAGGCAGAAGCGGGATAGTAATCGGGCTCCAGCGCTTAACAGAGGGTGTATTATACAGCATGGCACACGTGACATTGCATTTGAGGTCGGACACTTCCGGACTGCTTAGAATGGTCTGAGGTCATTATCCTGCACTAATACCAAAACATAATAATAAAAAGAATTCTAAAGTGCATATAACATAATAAAATTAACCCAAGAGCATAAAACAAATCACCCATTACTTACCAAGCATCAATTATCATTGAGTTCCAAGTGAGCTATTTGCCTAACAATTAAAAAAATCACAATTACAAGTAGATTAATGTTCAAATTTCATCATTTATATGACCATTTTTAAAAGAGAAAAGTGTCAAAATAGTCTAGGGAGTCATTTTTGTCCTATCACATGATAATATTAATTTAATCCCCAAAATTTTTTAATGAGGGCTAAAATTGTTCCTCATATGGACCATTTCTACCCATATTAAACGTGAATGGGGACTAGTTTGACACTTCTATAGACTGAGACTAAAATGTTCCTCTGTAAATGGTCAAGAGACTACTTTTGACACTTTACTCCATTCTTAAAAATTCTATTTAAACTTTTCAATTATTTAAATTAACATAAACATAAAAAAACACTTCATAATTTCAAACAAATTATAGAAAAATCATTTGTCATTTTTTAGATGCCCAAATTAAAAAAAAAAATAATGCATCCATCAAATGATGATTTGAGATGAATTTTTAATAGTTTTCTTGGTAATGAATAATATTTCACTTGAAATTAATATTAGTTGGAGTGAATTACAAGCATAGGAAAAAAATATTAGCTAATTGGTGGTCTTAAATTGAGACTGAAATAATCCACAAAGAACTGTTAGAGTTAGAATGTCAAAATAGTCGTAGATTTTTTTGTCACTTCTATAAACATCGAGATTAAAACAGTTTTACATAAATAACCTGAAATTAACCTCATGTGTCGAACCACTCGATCCCGCGCTGCAAGACATGCACTCAGCGGGCTCAAGGGAGTCATGACTGACAACACAACTGCCAACCAAAGAGTAACGGTACTGAAAAACATAGAAATTATGTGGTATTGGGACCAGAAATTATAGCTGTAAATAACAAAAGTTATATTATAATTATATAAAAAAAGGCATCTTACATTAATTATAAATTGGTTGTTTTTTGCAAAGTTGTTGGCATAATTACATGGAAAAATTAATGCGGAAATAAAACGGCTTTTCCGGGGGGCCATCAGGCCATGGGTGCTGCAGGCGGGAGTTGGGTCAGGGCCGGCTTCGCTGTAAAATGTCTTAAATATTCGGATCTAACTGCCAAATGTCACGTGCAGACGGAAAAGGCTAAAAATGGCCACCACGCCACTTTTATTGCCAGCTCCCCTCTTTTATATTAAATTGCTGTCCCCACCCTGTTTTTTTTTTCCCCCCTAAATTGCATGTTTTTTTCTTAATAAATATGAAGCTATGACATGTAAGAAAAGGAAAACATTGTTGTTTTATTATTGTAGGGTTTGGCATGTCTGATTGAGTGCATGATGTGAAGCGCTCGGCGAGTTGGTCGAAAGTTGGTTGAAATGTATCGATGTTGTTAGTAGAATTCACGTTGGTTGACCGAAATGGAGGAATGCATCGTGTCTATTGTTCAAAGTGATAGCGATATAGATGAGGATGTTATTAGAAGAATTCAAGTTGGTTATTTGAAGTGGAGGGATGTGTCAGGTCTATTGTTTAAAGAATAAATCACTTCAAAGATGTGTGTCTTAAATATGATTGACCAAGTAGTGTCGACATCACTTGATGAAGCAAGCCACTTCAGAGAGTATCCTGTCATTTTTTTCGATTAGAATTAGCTCCTATGAACCACTGAACATAATCATCCACTGTAAGTATCAACTAATTTTTATTTTGCATAATAGTTTCACTCATCTATAAAGCTTCATCATTGTTGCAAATGAATATTCATTATTTGAGAGTTTGGGTGTATAACAGATTATATCCAAAATGAAATGGATTCACAATGAGTTCTTAAATGGTGTTGAGAAATTCATGCAGTTTGCATCACAGCTGTCCATATATCGTTCAAAGGGTAAGTTCTGGTGTCATTGTGAGAAACACAAAAATCAAGCTCGTCTGCTACCCGAAGAAGTTAAATTGAATCTTTACCATATAGGATTCAAACCAAATTATTGGTACTGGATTACACATGGTGAGCAAAAACAAGAAGCTTAGTACGTTCAAAATGCCTCTGCAAGTTATGTCCCTCCAGCAGAGAAATATGATCCTGACACATAAAAAAAATATTCATGATGCTCGAAGAGCTCATTTTGTTGAGTGTTTCACACAAAAGCAAAACACCAAACAGAGAATCAAAACAAATTTTAACTTATTGAACGCTGCACAACAACCTTTATGAGATGGTTGAACTACACATACAGAATTTTCAGTGACACTGCGAATTTTGAGCATCAAATTTAATTTTAATATGCTCAGAGAAGCATTCAATCAGGAGAAGATACAATGAGTTGTATCTTTCCTGGAAGTAGATTCCATTATCCTCTCATACTTGTGGTTCAGGGAGTTCGAGGTATGATCATATAATTTGAATTAGAATCGTAAATTTAATTTATTTTGTTACACTAACACATATATTATTTTTTATGTTGCAGAGGTCCTTCACTTGGTTCCCAGAGCACCACCACCAGATCTATCAGATCTTCAAGATTCAGGGCAGTCATCGACTTGATGACATAATCGCCACAACCCGACAGAATGGTGAGCGGCTTGCCTGGATCGGTGAAGAGCTTTGGGGTCAGCTGATTATAGCCTGGGTCTCTTCTGCTTATGAGAGGAAGATGGAGACAAACCGAGCGAATCGAGTGACAAAGGGGGTTACTTTAGGTGTGCTCCATATCGGAGGACCAGTCCCCATGCAGAGCACTATAGGAGGCTGGTAAGCTTCTTTTAAATACTTAAAAATTGATTCCTTCATGTAAATATGTGGCGCTAACCAATCTTAAATGCTACACAGGCCAAGAAGTCAAGCCGTGAGCCCTCTGTTGTGGAGTTGTACGTCCAAACTCACCGGCACCCTGAGACGCAGCAGTGAGTCTCAGACCATTTCCAAAGGGTTACTGTAAGTAAAATAAAAAAGAAATTTAAAAGTTTATTTTAACTTTTACTACTCAAATTTTCAATTAAACATTGGTTTTAATTTTGTAGGAAGAATTTGAGCGGCTCCTAAAGAGGCGCTTGACCACTCAGCCTCAAACTTCTGCCAACAGCAGTGGTAGTCATTCTACCACTACACAAACCAAGTTCTAGCTTTGGACTTAGACGATGGGGAAGAATAAGGGGAGGGTTTATGGCCTTGATGCGAAGGGCATAGCCTTCAAGATCGAGATCTTCCGTGGTCCGATTTTGAGTTCCTCGGGCTCCTGACAACTAGATTAGGATGCTATAGCCTAGCTAGTCACTGCAGTGAACGAAAAGATCTGTCAGTTGTGCGCACAGATGCTAGAAGGCCAACATAGGGTCAAGAATTTTATAGCACGCACAACAGAGACTTTAGCAGATAGTCGGGGCAATCAACCAATGGCATCGATAAAAAATGAGGAGAAAACAGAAGGGGGGGGGGGGGGGATGATGATTAAGCATTACTTTTTGTGTTTACTTTTTTTTAATTTTTAGCATTATTCTGAATATTTACTCTGGATTTTTTGATTTATTTTGTTGTTATTATTTGGAAAAATTTGTTACATTCTATTGCTTTGCATTATTGATATTTACTTGAGCTATAATCCTTGTTAATGTTTATTTTCTATAACTATATAAAATATTGCTACATTGTGGATTATATGTATTATGAGGGTTGTGGAAATGTAACTAGCTTTTTACATTTTTTTTCTTTTGTGTTACAGGTTTGCATCTGATTTGCATCCAATAATCCGACGATTAAACGACAATTATTTTGCATCGTTTTTCGATAATATTTGCCACTAATCTGAGACTAATACGACACTACATTAACACCCGATTTTTCCGAAGCCAAATTCGGACACATCCATATCCTCAAAGACAACCGACACAAAGCCAACAAAAAAATTTTCATTTAATTTTTTTCAACGCTAAACCGACAAAAAAACTATATTGCCAACCCCCTTCTTATCCGCCAAAAAAAAAAAAAAAACAAGAAAAAAATAAAAAGACGATCACCCTAAAATATCTTCATATTAGCCATAACCGATTTACATCTGACATATCCGATGTAAATTCTTCAAATTCTTGTAGCGCCCCATCGAGTGAAGCTGGGGTGGCGATAACAGACTAACGGTAGCGTGCATTCTAATATTAACAATCAAGCTAACCAAGTTAGCTCATGTTGATATTGAGCCCATAGTAACAACTCATGCATTGTTGAATGAAAGTCTGTCCAACTATAATGATTCCTATAATCCAAAATGTTATAATGTTTATAATGTGCTTACTATAGTTGGAACATTAAAGAAATGCACACGTTGAGCCAAGATAAAGCCAATTATAAGAAGTTAATCGCCATAACTTAGTTATATATTGTAATTGTTAAAAATCTCCATATTATTTTATGAAAAAAATGTTAGCATTATTGAACTTAATAAACAAAAGATCTTTACATGTTAATGAGATATGATTAAATCAAGTTGTTTGTTAGCGCTGACAATGTTGGACTCACATGATTGTTGTTGCAATATTTTATGGAAGATTCCCTACATTTTTCTAGTCTTCCTTTGTTAATTCATATTTAATGATGTTTGGTACATTTGGTTATGGCTTATTGGTAAAAAATAAAGTTATTAAATAGCTCTTAATTTGTCATATTGGACAGGTGTTCACATTAATGTATGCACATACTTGAAAATATTAAGATATATATGTAAATATATATGTACATACTTGTAAAATATTAAGATACATACAATTGCATAAGAAATTTTACGTACATACAGTACAATACATACAAGCAAATGTTCTAAATATTAGCGTTGGATTTACGGTTGTTAAGCTGCAAATAATAAATTTTGATCTTATCTTAAAGCTCGTTCAAACTGCAGCCTGCCATAGAATTTCTCCACACCGCACCACTAAACAAAGATGAATCAAATGTAGAGCATCGGACAAACAGCAATAAAATTACAATATATAAACATTAAACTGTGAAGACAAGGTCGGAAAGAATTCATGCCCAACAAAAACTATCAACAATAAAGTTACAATAATCGGAAGCCATAATCTTAAACAACAGCAGTCATGAAATTTGAATCCAAAGCATGGAAACAAGAACACATGGTGATGAAGATCTCATTGTTCCTCCAAACCATATGATGGGAAGTCAAACCTCATTCAAAAGAAAAAAGAAACCAAACAAGAAGAAGAAAAATATACCTAGATCGGAACTGGGAAAGGAGGAAAAATTGTTCGAAAAGAGAAGCTAGGGATGTTACCGTGAGAGAAAAGGGATCGTTCGCACCATTGATATAACCTCGTCCCCCTGCAAGAGACAGTCTGACAAGAGGACTGTTGGGAGGGAGGAAGAATAAGATTATCGCTCGTTATCAGATGAGTTGTTACCTACTGTTGTGAGATATGTACTTCCTGACATAGAAATGAGACGAAAAAGAACACAAGCAAACACAGATCGTTTACGTGGTTCGATCCAACTGGATCTACGTCCACGGGAGGGAATCAATCAAATATTTCACTAAGGCAAAAGAAATGGAGAATACATAGCTTATACATAGAGATGAGCCCACATCTTCCTTCTATGGCCTCCCTCTCAAGCGACACCTTGATACAAGGCCTCAAGATGCTCTCCTCCTC
>NW_018164532.1:47121-57297 GCF_001263595.1 Phalaenopsis equestris
CCTCTCTATTTATAGAAGCAAGAGAGTGGTCGGTGGGAGTTAGGTGAGCGGTAGGTGAACGGTAGGTGAGATGTGGTAGGTGAGCGGTACCACATTACAAAAGTGCCCTTTTACTTTAGTTCATTAATTGGGGGTCAAAATAACACCTACCCTTACCATAAATCCTCAGCGAGCGAATGTAAATCCACCGATTCGCAGGACTCAGTAAATCTCAATTTTACAGCCAAAATCAGTGAAATCCGGATTTAACAAATCCGCAACTTTCTTTTGTCTAAAATGATCGTCTGGCGAGATTTAGCTTACATCCCGCTTAAATCCCGAGAATAATTCGTTGCCAGACAGCCCCTTAGGGAGCTAACTCCAGTTTGGGCATATCAAGAGGAGTGGAAGAATTTGATGCGCCACAACATTAATATTCAATTTTTTTCCTAACTCAAAACCAAAATAACATACAAATAAAATTAACATAACAATGAATCACATTAAGGAGTAAATCAAACACATTAGAGCACAAAAGTGCGCAAACATAATGTAAAGCAAGTGATATGATTATAATTGCTTTCCCTTTTTTATACCACGTTATCACAAGTCCATGCTCTTTTCCCTATTAGATACAAACCCACTTTATCATGCAATAAAAGGTTTAGAATATTAGGTATTCAAAATAAATTTATATTTACTTTCCTTTTTATCAAAATTTATAGTATTATAATCTATCATCGTGTCATTATTAAATTAATAACCACTTAAACACATGATATTATACTAGTTGTAGAAGACGGTCGACAGTGATAGACAACGACCAGAGGGTGTAGACGACAGTCGACAGTGGTCGACGGCGATCGACATGTGTCAATCACATTCAGCGGTGGTTGACGATGATCGGTGGGTGTTGACGACAGTCAGCGGTGGACGACGATGACCAATGACGATCGACGATAACACGGATGGAGCTGAACTTCAGTTTCTTTTCAAAGCTTCAAGTTCTCTCTCAAGCTATAAGTTTTTCCCCTCTTCATAAGAGGGGTGGGGTTGTATTTATAGTATTATGGGAGCAATTAATGCACGAATATAAACCATTTTGATCAGATGATCTAGAGAGCTTCCTTCAACCAGTCAGCATTTGACAGACATTTGAGTGACTTAACGATGTTGAAATTAAGCAATCTTGGGTTTGTTAGATTCATTCTATCAAAACGCTCGATTCAACTATAAATTTGTCAGATTCGACATTCGTTTGATATTCTAAATGTGTCCAAAAAACTTCCAAACTTGGTTCGATGACTTGATCAGCGCCCGATTTGACTCGGATTAAACTAATTTTGATACATTGTGTCCGCCTCATCGAGTGGTCAATTTGAGTATAAGTTTGATGAAATCGGATCTCTGAATGACTCTTAATTGAAGTTTGAATGTATCTTGCTAAAAAAATTACTTCAACATTCATGCTGGACGATAAAAATTTGTTGGTGTCGGATCAAACATGATGGCAATCAAATTTGTATGCATCAAAGTTACTCCAACAAAATTTCAAGATTTATAACGTAGTTTTTTTTATATTTAGCACAATTTATTTATCCATGACAACTCTATCATATAAAAACTATTGATTAAACCAATACTTAAAGCATTAATACAATTAATTTTACATTTGGCCATTCAATGGGACTTGAATAAACCAATACTTAATGAATTAATACTATTAAACTTTCTATTTAAATAAGATACGGAGAAAAATTAGAAAAAGAAATCATTTAAAGTTGTTTACATAACATAAAATAACTCATGCTGCCAAGCTAGACTTTTGTTGCACAAAACTTTGAATAAAAAAGTCAAATAGCAACATCTAGATTTTCTATAAAGATAATTAATAAGTAGATTGTCAAAACTCAAAGATATCTAATAAAATGAATAGAAACAAGAAATAATAGAAGAAATCCAAAGTAATACAATAGTTTATTTATAGAGAAGTATGATACATAAAGAGAATAAGGCTAGAGATAAGAAAATTTTAATTATTCAAATGGATATGAATTATATTTATATCATTTATTCTTGTAACAACTCAATCTCTTATCTATCAAGATTTTGTTTGTAACAACGCAATCTGTCATCTATCAACATTTCGTCAGATTTGGCCTAATGGCCACATAGTTTTATCCTATTGTTATAGCTTGCCATGAGGTCACCTATCTTGAGAGTGCTCCTGCACGAGCACACTTAACTTTGAAGTTTTTAATGAAATCAAAATCTCAATGTATAAAAAAATGGTCTGTTACAAATGTTATAAGAGCATTATGCAAGTCTAACGATCGGTGGATGATTCTGAGCTAAGAAAAACAATGATTATGTCAATTACTTACATAGGAGAGATTGTGAAACAACTTTAGTAGAATGAAGTTGAACTCTTAGTTGAGGCATCTTTTGCTATAATTGTTAGAATTTCAACAAAAACTCTAAAGTTATTTGTTCTCTTATAAATAGAATCTAAATTACCAAGTCTGCAAGCACTCCGTACCATATATTTTTACACTCCTATAGGAGCACTCTCGAGATAGATGATCTTTTGGGTGATAATAATATACCTGCAACATAACTTACCACCGCACTTTAGCTTGTGTAATCCTTACCTTACATTAAAAACTACCTTAGATATTTGATCTTAGACATCTTTGGCTAGCTATATTTACCTTTCTTTGCCACTATATGCCTATGCACGTTTAAGCACCAATTTAAAACTCCATGGTTTACCACAATACCTGCTTTACTTTCCCTGTTACTTACCGTTTACCTTGCTTTACAGGGTCTCGATCATCTTTCACTGGGAAGTCATACCAACTGGACCAACCTTGAGGCCATTATGCCAAAGTGGACAAAACCTCCATTAACGAATGTTTGTGTTGTTACAAATGTCAGGGTTTCGCAATTCCATCCTAAATGTGTAGTCAACTGCAGTCTGAAGAATATATGGGCTCTGATGTGACACATTTTCCTAAAATTTAAAGCAAGAATCAAACACACAGTCTTCATAGTCTACAATGTCTTCTTTCGCGACCACTTAAAAAAATGGTGAAAGAAGGAATTGCATTATTGGAGGACTTGTCAGAAACTAAGGAGACTATATTCGAACATTATGAAGACTGTGTCAGTTTCTTCACTTGAAAAATCAATGGAGAACAGCAATATTACTTCCCAGAATGGGCCTCCTTTTTGAGCTCCCAAAGAGACACATTGATGAGACCACGATGCTCTATATAGTTTACTCTTCTTACATAAAAAATGGAAGCAAGAAGAAGGAGGAGACCAAACGTAATAACTGCATCTTTGTTATCAACCAGCATGAGCAACTGAAAGCATACATTGCAACGTCCCTTCAAATTCCCCAAGAAAATTGTCATATCTCAAAAAAACACGAAACACACACTTATATATCATTGTACATTAAAAATGTATCAGTGTTGATCCTTAGGAGATCTAACGGTCCAGTGGAACAGAGTATGGCTAAAGATGACTCATCGACGGAAGAACAGATGACTCACTTATACGATCGGATCAAAGACAAAAGCTGACCGGATACCACAGTTCGAGCTAAGGCCAAAGTCAACCGAGTTACAAAAGATGACCGAATATTCTGAATCAGAGTCGTTTGGTCAAAAATGAGACAAATAGGCATTTGAACCAACCTCTATAGAAAAGCCCATCCAATAAAATTTGGTGCCTTCTGGTAGATCTAATTCAAATAAAAATGTAGTTTCGCAATACCACCAACCATTCCATGAACGCCCCTGAGGCTCTCATTAGAGATTATAAATTAACAATGCAATAAAGAGTTGTATAATCATCCCTCGGGCTCTTCTCATTGAGAAACAAGTAACATATTGGCTTAAAGTGATTCACCCTCTGATTGATAGTCCTGTGTCGCTCTGGCTTCAAGAGTTCCTCACCAGAGATCGAGGGTCGACTTGCAAACTAGATCAACCAATCGTCAGCTGACCAAGCCTAGCTGACCGAACCAGCCTTACCGAGTCAAAGTCAAACAAGCTTAGCAGGTTGAGTCAGCGAGCAATCGAGCGATAGTTTCAAACCTGTAAAATACCAATAATACCTTCTATAGTCCCTATTAAAGAGGGGGCAAAAACATGACATCGTCATATTGTATTCTCCCATATAAATAGGGAGATCATTTCACAAACAAGAAATATCCAATTTTAGCCAAAAAAAACTCAGGAAAGGTCAACACGATTGATCACGACAGATTACTAGTCATTATCGTTCACTCATCTCTCTGTATCCCTTTCTCTCTCAACATTCACACTCTATCCCTTGGGTGTGAATTGCAAACAAATCCGTATTCAACACATACATAGGCAAGACAACATGTAGAGTTGAAGTTTTGATATTAGTTATGTAAATGCGAGGGACTAGTGGTATGTATATACATCTTTCCTCACTTTCAGAAAGATGTACTTCACTTTAAAAAAAAATGCAGCATCTTAACAGCCCCAGTTGAACCTATTAAAGACTGCATTTGCTGAAAGTAGAAATACCATCAACGAAAGCTCCAATTCATTAAAGGAACACTTTTACAAATAAATTTCATCTTCAATGGCATCTTTCAACTTTCAAAATTTGAGCACAATGGCATCCTTCAACTTTCAAAAAGCAAAGCAAAGTGCATTCTAATTAACTAAACATGTTCATCCTAAAGTTACAAACAATAATTATACATGAAAACAATGATGATTTACATAAATGTATTAACATATCAACCCCCTAAATTTCATTTTTTTTATATACAACCCATCTAACCTATGCTTAATACATTGGGTGGTCTGGGCATAAAAATTGAAGTTTGGGTGATATATATGTTAATTCATCTAAAATAGGAGGTAAGTATGTAAATGCCCCCAAAAAAATTGCAAAACTGGAAGTATATGATTACAAACTACACTAATGAGAAGATCTGATATAATTATTTGAGACAGGAAGGCTAAGTATTATATACAAACATAAGAAGAAGAAAAAAAAGCATATATAATAACTACATTCCACCAAGGGAGTGGTGATTAAACCTTCATATTCTACTTAGGTGGATGCGACTTGCAAATTTTATAGGAGGGATCTGGCGGTGGAGCCACTTTCATGTCTTGATTTAGTTGCCCGTTTAATATTTGTGGGCAATCACTGACGAAAGGTCGATCGAGATGTATCGATTCATTAGTTAATATCTTATAAATTGGATGTTGTTGAGAAATTAGGGCGAAAAAAATAGGAATCGACACAAATCTAGAAGAACACATAGAGATTTACGAGGTTCGGCAAAAGATGCCTATATAATTGAGAGCAGAGGTCATTGGGAGCAGAGCGACAGCTTTCTTTTCAATATTAAGAAAAGATTACATAATACAAGATTCAGAATTTCTCCTAGGGTTACAAACATGACATATATATAACTCTATAGTACAATATGTAAGTACTTAAATTACCCCTGTACCAAACTGAGGGGTGTTGCCCCGACACCCCAACCCACATAACGAAACTCCCCCAATTGAACAAATTCTTCAGCTTCGCTCCGCTCCGCTTTGTTCTCGCATATGTCTCTTATATGATATATGAGTCATACATAACAAATCTCCACCTTGACGAATATCTAGCCTCTTATAATAAATATATCATGGAGTTTATTATGCACCAATGTGGGTTGGGCACCATGTCGTCTAACAATTGCAAATATTCAACAAGTTCAAACGATGCAAGAACTTGTTGATAGTACCTAACTTGTTCAACATATGTCAACATATCTGTTGTATTTTCATCGTATGATTCAATAGAGTGAATTCCACATACAACTGTACTCCCCAACAGTTTATAGATATTATATACAGTTAACTTTCCTTTTATCACAATCAGTGTACCTTTAACAATTATGATGACTTCCCTATCCTCATATGCCTTAGGAATAAACCAATTTCTATATAAAGTGCCCAACGAAATTAAATTATTATTCAAATCTGGAATATGTCTGACCTCACATAATGTTCTAACAGTATCATCATACATCTTAATTCTGACTTCCTCAATACCAACAATATTGCAGCATCTATCATCATCTAAATAGACTGAGCCAGAATTAGTTAACATGTATAAAGTAAATCACTCTCTGTTAGGTGTTATGTGATAAGAGTATCATGAATCAAGAATCTATGCATCCATGAACTGAGTTGATGAAATTGAAAGCATATTACTATCACTGCAATCTGAACTGTCACTCTACACCACATTTACAGACTTAGATGATGCATCACCTTTCTCCCCAGTCTGCATCTTAAGCTTTGGATAATCTCTCTTCATATGACCTGGTTCCTTGCACTTGTAGCAATGAATCAATTTTTTTCCTCTGGAATTTCGCCTTCCAGAGCTCTCATTCTCCTCCTTTCTTCTTCGATCCTGATTACCCTTAACATATAAACTGTCTCCATGAGAGTTTTCCCCTGCATTCTGCTTCCCCCTGCATTCTGCTCATTCTGCTTCCGCTGGTTGTGAGCCAACAATGCTACGGTAATCCCATCGACTTTGGTAGTTTCTTTCCTATATGTCAGAGTAGTCACCAGGTGTGCATAGGAAGAAGGCAATGAACACAACAGAATCATTGCTCGGTCTTCATCCTCAATACTCACATCAAGCCTTAATAAATCCGTGATTATTTGATTGAAGTCATTCACATGCTGCGTCAGATCAGAACATTCTTGCATCTTCAACACATAAAACTTTTGTTTCAAATACAATTTATTCATCAGAGATTTGTACATAAACTGAGTTTCCAATTTCTACCATACCTCCCACGGTGATTTCAGATTCATCACGTGATACATAATCTCATTTGTCAGGCATATGTGTATGATTGCTGCCGCTCATTATTGTAATTCTTCCTAATTTTCATCCTCTATGACATCTGGTTTTGCTGCCCGCAAAGCTTTCAAGATTCCCCGTTGAGCCAACAAATCTTTCACCATTGTTGCCACAATCCGAAGTTATAAGTTCCATCAAACTTCACCACCTTGAATTTTGTACTAGAAATTGTCATCTGAAATTGATTCTGCAACGAACTCCTCTGCAAATTCCTTTGCTGAATTTCCAAATTGCTTGAGCCTGAAATTGTACTCACTTTGATCCTGCCATAATCCCTTTTAAATAATTATTTAATTAAGATCCCCTTAATTAAATTTCCCAGAAAAAGAACTTTTCCTTAATTAAATTTTTCTTAATTAAACTTTCCCAAAAATCCTTTTCCTTCAACTTCCAGGAAAAGCTCCCCTTTCCTTCCCGAAAAGCTCCGCCTCCGTTTTCTTAAAAAGCTCCTTATTCCTTCCAGAAAAGCTTCACTTTTCTTCTCAGGAAAGCTCCGTTTTCGCTTTCCAGAAAAGCTCTTTTTTCCTTCCAGAAAACTCTGCTTTCTTTCTCAGAAAAGCTCTGTCTTTACTTGCCTTCCAAAAAAGGTTAGTTTTCCGGAAAAGCTCCCCTTCCGCTTTCCAAAAAAGCTCCTCTTTCTTTTTTTTGGCTCCAACATGATTCAGCAATTCACGCTGCCGTGCGAACTGCTCCTCCGCGCAGCTTTCAAACTGAATCCCGCGAACACCTCCCGTGCGAATACCTGCGTCGACGCGGAACTCCGCATGAAACTCCTCCCTCGAATTCCCGCGTGCAGCGGGCTCCTCCCGCGTTTAGAGGGAATATTCCCTCTGGTGGAGATGGAAGATTCATTGATTTTCCTCTGGAGAACAACCTGCAGCGAACCGCCTTCGGCTTCGCCTTCACAAACTCCTGTGGTCTGCCAACCTACCGCAAACGCCTTCGATTTTGCCTTCACAAACTGGTCCTCCCAAGTGATTCACGCCCTTCGCGAACTCCTCGTTGTCTGCTCCAACAATCTGACGCGAACCGCCAAAGTTCCTCGCCAAATCGTTGAAGCCCATAAATTCACCGAACTGCTTTGCCCTAGCCGTCAATTCTCCTCTGCCAAAATCTTTTTTATTCTTGCTCCGCCAAAATTTTTCTTCCCTGCCCTAGAACCTCGCTCTGATACCACTTGTTTAGAAATGAGGGCCAAGAAAAATAGGAATCGAAACAAATCCAGAAGAACACACAGAGAATTACGAGGTTCGGCAAAGATCTCGGGAGCAGAGCAGTGGCTTTCTTTTCAATATTCAGAAAAGAGTACAGATTACAAGATTCAGAATCTCCGCTAGGCTTACAGACATGACATGTATATATAATCATATGAACAATATGTAATTACTTAAATTACCCATGTACCAAACCGCAGGGTGTTGCACTCGCACCCTCAACCCACATATCGAAACTCACCCGATTGAACAGATTTTTCTGCTCCACTTCGCTCCGCTTCATTACCACATATGTCCCTTACATGTTATATGGGCCATAAATAACAGATGTATAATCAAGCTACTTAAGATTCTCTTTTGGTTTCAAATTTTTTTACAATAACTTTATAACTGTTTCTTCAAACAATTGAATCTGCCCCAAAGAGACTCGGAATAGAATAAACCAATTTTATTATTGATGCTGCTGTTGGATAACTTCATGCAGCACTAGCCATCATCAAGCCAAGTAAAGAGAACTTTCAAAACAGTCCTCTTGTAATCAAATTTGTTTCAGGTCAACTAAAATCAGAAGCAGAAGCTAGAGCAAGCCGAAGACATCATTTGATAATTTCTTAAATTACGCAAGTCATTAGACAGCATGATTAGAAATAAGCTCTCCTCGAACATGAGAAAGAAGATAGCTGCTTCAATACAAGAGGGTAATTTGCACTTTTCCGACCAGGTCGACAGTGAGCCTGCTGAAAAACTCGCTCTTAGAAAAGATGAAGAAGAAGACCACGATGCCGGAGTTGATGACGACGGTGAGAGAGGAGAATATTATTTGTAGGGTTTGCTTGAGTGCCAACTAATTGTACAATCATGTTGTACAATATTGTGCGCATGAGTACAATGATGTACAACATTGTTATAAAAAAAGTTTGCATGCATGCAGATTCTGTACCTAATATTAAGAGACACTTGTATTGCCGATCTTTCTTTCCTCTGTCTCCAACTCATTTGAGGATACCGTGAGGTCCCATTGCTTGAATTATTTGAGGTTTAATTAGGCGAAGAGGTCAGCCTGTATGACTTTGTCCATCGAAGAGATCAACCTGTTTGACTTTGTTATCAGGGCTATTGGCAAAGCCGTATTCTTTTGCTCTGTGTCCAACTTCTATAAGAGGGGTTGTTTTAGTTATTTGATATTTAACTTGTGTGAAATTAGATATGAGACGCATGCTGGTGGCTGTTTGGTTTTCCATTTGTGTTGGATACATCGAAAGTTTGAAATTTATTCAGTAAGGAAATGCAAGCGAAAAGCTTTAGTGAAATGTATAGAAAAACACTTCTGAACTGGAGATACCTTCGAATGCGCCTTCGATAGAAGGAGGAAGGGAAGTAAAGAGGTGAACTCAGCGAAAACGGGGAATGAATGCTTTGCCTCGCAAAACAGAAGAAGAAATGACAGTCGAGTGCGACTTCGATAGAAGAAGAAAGGGAAGGAGGAAGGTGAGAAGTGACCTCAACGGAAAAGACGAACGGAGGCTTTTCCTGCACAGAATCTGTAGACAATGGCTGGGTCCCTTTGGCGGAAAATATTTGAATATGTCGCTGCTCAAGTCGAAGGGTTATATCCGCATTATACCCTATGTAACATTTCTGTAACTTAGCTACACCTACAGAATCTACAAATGCACGGAATTTATTTGTAGGTTACAGGGAGATTACAGGGGGTATAACACGGATATATCCCTATACTCTCTGAATAACCTCCGGATGCACACAACGCTGCGTACGTCTTATGTACGCAAATATTTTCCCTACTAGGGTCAACTATAACTATTTGAAAAAGTAATTATAGATTTATTGTAAAAGAAATTATTATTCAAAAAATTGTGGTGACTATTATCATTTTTTTAGGATAAAAAAAATTTAGACTTTTGTCTTCTTGAAGCCACCATAATAATTAGATGAAATTGCAAAGCACAACTTCAGTTTTGCCAATAACCGCAAAGTATGGTGAGGCACTCGACCGTCATCGTACCGCCACCCCAAACATAGCTAAATTCTCAAT
>NW_018164532.1:58008-79158 GCF_001263595.1 Phalaenopsis equestris
AGATAGAGAGAGAGAGAGAGAGAGAGTCATTTAGAGGCTGTTGCATTGGCCTGGGCATAAATGGGGGCCATCTTGGCATCTATCAGTTGGGAAGAGGGTTGCTTCGCACCATTACTAAAAAACTGACCCAACATTAATATGAAAGAACAGTGGACATCCTTAACGAAACTCACCTGCCACCTGTGAAGGAGGTTCGTTGGCAATCAATGTTCTACGATTTGACATCTGTAATTCAGGACATTTTACATACGTAGCACTCAATTCTGATGTATTTACATAGCTAACACCTAAACATTTTTATTTTTTTTACATTTATGTCATCTAAATATTTCGTATCACAAAAAAAAAATCACTTCTTTAAGCTTTTAAACGTGAAATACACCTTTTCATGCATAGGAGAGGAGATATATTTGTAAAAATTAAAGTTTAGTTGTTATTTATGTAAATGTGTAAGAGTTTAGTGGCATCTATGTAAATTTTCCAGTTTTTGGTAGCCACAAGAAAAAAAAGTGTATCTAGTACTCTAAAAACTTTGAGCTAGAATGTTTAGTGCATTGGTTAAAGGAAGTCAAATGAAGAATCATAAAATGTCAGGCTCGAGTGCTCACCCTACATGAAATAAAAGGGAAAAACAAACTAGTTGAATCTTAGTTCTATAAATTTTTCAAAAAGTTTTTTTTTTTTTATGGCAAGAGAATGAGGAGACATTGCAACCGCTCAAATGTGATGAAATTAGAGAGTGGTCGAGGGATACTCGCCACTCTAAGATTTTACAACACTTGATATGTGCTGAAAGATTCACAATGATAGAGTGATCATTTAGTAATTGACAGTCAATGTCATCGGTATTAATGTTAATAACGATGGAGTTAAAGCTATTTATACGCCGTCGGAATGAATCTTTCATACCGCTTAAATTTTCTAAGCCTTTTCAATTGTCCTAATCCCCTTGCCCTCTCCCTCATGCCCTAACCCTCCCCTCTCCTCCCCTCCCCTTTCCTGGCGACTCAAGCGCCCCAACGACCGTAGCTCTGGAGACACCAACTCTAGCGACTCATCTGCTCTGACACCCAAAGGTATTGTTAGATACCTTACTGGTCATTTATATGAGGATGTACCTTGGTTTATGTTTTTTTGCTATTGATATCCTTCTTATGGATATATCTAAGGTGTGAACGCCTTAAATATCTCGGGTCTAGTGTTCTCGGTGATGGTGATGTAGAAGGGGATGTCATTAGTAGAATTCAATTTGGGTGGTTGAAGTAGAGGAATGCTTCTGGTCTATTGTGTGATAGAAAAGTACCACTTAGAATGAAATGAAAAATTTATGAGCTGGTGGTGAGACTTCTAATGCTCTATGGCACATAATGTTGGCCTTTAAAAGAGAAGCATAAAATTAAGTTAAGTGTTGTCGAGATGAGAACATTTAGGTGGATGAGTGGCTTTACACTTAGTGATAAAAATATGAAATAAATATATTTTGTGAAAGGGTTAGTGTAGTTCCTGTGTTGGAAAAATTTAGAGAGAGTCATCTTAGATGGTCTTATCTTATTAAACGTCGACCATCTGATGATCCAATTAGGAGGGTAGATGTTTTAGATTTGATTTATGTTAAGAAAGGCTGAGGTAGACTTAGAAAGACTTGGGCATACTTTATAAAAAATGATCTTAATTTAGTAGAATTAGATGAAAAGAAAGGTAGAGCCCAATATCACTAAGTCACTCCATCAGACGTTCCTGAGAGATTCTCTCGATCAGGCGATATATCATAGACATTTCAGTGGTTCAATAATGTCAGAATTTAGTGATCTTAGGCTCATTGAATTCGTCTCGTTGACATGCTCGATTCAACGATAAGCTTGTCAGATTTGGAATCCATTTGGCTTTCCAAATGAGCGTTAAATGCTTCCAAAAATGACTTTGCAGCTTAATCTGGGCTTAATTTGCCTCGGATTGAACCACCATTAGTGTCATTGTATTCATCTCTTCAAACTGGTCATTTTGACTGTAAGTTTGTTGAAATCAAAATTTTTATGATTTTTAATTGGAGCTTGGAATTTTCTTATAAAAAACTGCTCTAAGATCTATGTTGATCTCTCTCCAGATTCATGTTGAATGACAAATTTTGTCGATACATATTTAATTTCATATAATATACAAAAAATTTTACCACCCCCTCCCTGTCTTTTCTTAAACTTAAATATTTAAAACTATTTTAATAAAAACTAAAATTTTAATTTAGTAATAATTTTTACATTAGTTTGAACAAATTTAAGGAGGGGAGAAATATCAAAATTAGATACTCATCATTCTTCACATTCTTTGACATTTGATTAACTCATCCCTCTTCTGAAACTTTGGTTCCATCATTGAGCCACTACCATCAAAACTCTCTACTACCTCTCCAACGGCCAAAAAATTCAAATTACATTTAGTTAATAAAACTTTAAAAATTACCCTTAAAAAACAATTGAGATCAAATTCCTCTTGGATTAATTTGATTGCTAGGCAACATTATTCGCTAATATAATACCACTCTTAAGAAAATTACAACATCAGCAATCACTTTCTTACATGATAAACCATAAATGATTATACATTGCAATTAAGAGATTTAAATTAGACAAAATGGGCAATAAGATGAACACAGCTACTTACTTATTCCTAAAAAGCTCCAAGCAGTGCTCCTGATCCAAATTCCTCGTCCAAAACGTCTTGAAATACTCATCGTAGGTGAAGCTCCGGTAGATCGCCGGCGACTCTGCCGCTACGAGCCATTCCGCCGGTGCGATCACCGCACGGTTGCACGGGCAGAGGAAGGAAGCCACTGATATTCTCTCCTTCTCCGAGTTCACCACTGCTCTATGCCTAACACTTTTGTATTTAGCATTGCTCAATGCCTGCAAAATTCAACTTAAATTGCTCATAATGAAAAGCTTATATATTTTCATATAAAACCTCGAAACTTACATATTTAAACTTAAATCTTTAATATTACATACATACCACTCTGTCCTCATGTATTTACTTATCGAATAGTTAAACTCTCACTTTTTACATTTATACCAACTAAGAGGGTGTTTGGCTGCCCCTAAGATTTGAGTTAAATAGGATTTAGTAAATCTGATAAATCTAAATTTATCAAATTCAGATGCTCAAAATCATTAAAAATGTTCGGTTCATTTAAAATTGAATCCACTTAAATTTATCTGACATCGTAGGCATCTTATTTCAGAATTTAACTTCTAAATCGATGTAATGATTGGATTTAGTAAATCCGGCTTTACGTCAAAACATTGACTTAGGGAGAGAATTTTGAATCTAACAAACAGTCAAATTTATTTCAATTTTTTGCTTTTTATGTTATGATGAATTTAATTTACGTTAAGAGTACACGTAAATTCTATTGATTCTACGCTATCAATTATCAAATATTGCCTAAATCTTTCGTATCACATTAAAAAAATGTCACCATTGTTACATTTTTATGCAAAATTGACATTGAGGAGTTAGAAACATAAGGACATAAGAACCAAATGGTATGTAGTATGTATGTAAATCTTCCTATATGTAAAATATAAAAATTTAGTTGTTTGATATATAAATACACAAGAATTTGAGGTATATATGCAAAAAGACAACATATTTGGTTGGCACTCATTATCTAGGCCTAATTTGCATCCGAAGTTTAATGATGGGTATGTTTCAAGTAGGCCCCACAGCAGTGCACTAGTAGTAGAGTTCACTTGACACATGATGCCCACTATTGAACTCCGAATGCATCTGGGATGTAATATTTTTTCATCAATAAAAGAGGTTTGTTCCGCTCCAAATTAGCCAACTCCATCTGGTTGGAAAAGTTAGTGTTGGATAAATACCTGCAGCTGGTCGCCGATGTTGACGACAAAGGCGTCGGGATGGGGTTGGACGGCGATCCACTTGCCGGCTCGGAGGACTTGAAGGCCGGGGACGACAGGGTCTTGGAGGAGAATGGTGAGGGCGTTGGGATCAGTGTGGGATGGGAGACCATATGTGAGCTCCGGTTGGGGACAGGGAGGGTAGTAGTTGATGGCCATGTGCTGCTCTTGATCGCCTAGTGCTGTCTTTATATAATCCTGCTCCAGGCCGAGGCTGAGAGACACAAAGCCGAGGAGGATGAAGCCGAGCCGGCGAACTTCCGTGCAGTATTTGCTCACCACCTCCCTGAATTAAGACTCCAAATACACTATTAAGTTAGCTGGATATGTTATATATATATATATATATATATATATATAGTGTGTGTGTGTGTGTGTGTGTACAGGGGATTTCTCGTTTTTTTCATAGGGATTTTTATACTTCCTTCTCTTTCATATTCATAATTAATTATTTACTTATTTATTGATCTTTTTGATTAAAAAGTGATATATAGGAAGTCAAAATTTGTGAATTCTAACAATTTTCTTTTTGATTTACTTTGTTGTCCATTTATTGCTATAATTTTTTGGTATTTTTTATGATTTCATCATTAATTAGTCTTAAATTCTAGTACTTTTTTTTTTACTTAAATAAAGTGAGTTCTTGAATTATATTTTTGTTACTTGTGCTTTATAAATCATCAATTTTTCTATCACATGAAAGCCCACGTATCATCTTAGTTGCAATAGGAAATCCTAATGTTGTGTCATTTAGCATCTATAAAAGTATTTTAAGAATTCAAGCTGATCTATAATTTGCCTTATTTCAACTATTTAGGGTCCTTTTTTCAAATTCTAGTTATTAATTCAATATTTTTGAGGATTGTCAAATTGTTAACTTGTTCTTGGGAGATAAATTTGAATAACTTATATTCATGGTATCTCACATTTACGGTTCTCCTTTTTAATCTTGTGACGCTCTGTGAATCACCTTTTGCTAGTTTATATCTTGTAAGAAATTTAACCGATAATAAAGAAAAATTCAGAAGATACCTTAAAATTATTTTACTAAATATATATAACAACTAAACTCATTTCAATTTTCTTTGTAAATATTTTTAACATGAATTCGTGTCATTGATATTGCAAAGTATTGGGTTTCTTTTTCAAAGGGTTGCGGACGTTTTATGCATTCCAGGGAGTGGCCTGAGAACCATCATTTATCTGGTATTTCCTACAGTTTCATACTAGGATTGCCTTCTAGAATGCATTCTTTTACAATGTAATTATAATATTTTTGAGAAGGTTTTCAAACTTTCAAATACATCACGTGGGCACTTCGGATAGAAAGTGTTGTGGGTTAAGGATCGTCATCAAAATTGAACATTTTTTAGATGTTTGACAAATCTGAGCATAGAGAACTTTAAAAATTATCTCATCTATGTCCATTTTATTATAAATATAAGGAATGCATGTTATAGGGAATCCTTATTATATTTGAATCAATGTTATCAAAGCGCAATGCACAATGCACAATGCGATGCACAAGTCTTTATTTTTACTTAAAAGCGTAGAGTGAAGCGTCACTTTTATTAATCAAAGCGCTAGTAAGTATGTAGAATTATCAATATATACATTTATTAATAATTATACAATTCAAAATATGACTTAAAAGTTGATATAAAATAGAAAAAAAATGGGGTACAATACATAACTTGAAGGGAAATATTTAGGGTAAACCTATAAATATAATTTTAAATAATTTCTAGTTTGTTGCAATAATTAAAAACTTAAAAATTGCGAAAAAAAATATGTAAATTAATTGCAATGCTTCGAAGCACGCTTCAGTTACGCGATGCAGGAATCACTCGCTTCGCTTTGCTTTGCTTTGCTCATGAAGCACGTTTTTAAAAACATTTATTTGAACATCAACATTAAAGATTGTTATATTGATTTGTACTATGGTATGTAATTGAACTTTGAGTAGAGAAGTAGGTATAATTTAAATATTCTAATAATGGAGGTGAACAATATTGGGATTATAACTTCGGTTTTAGCTTGTTACTAATTCGAAGTGTACATCCTGGAATTTAATGGTTGGCATAAGTAGGATTCTTTTGTATTAATACACCGGGCATTTTTTTCTACTTATTTGTAGTTTCTACTTTTGAAGGTTGTGCCAGTACTTAGTGGTGAACTTGTCGTGGAAGTAGGCATAATTGTAGAAAGATTCAATTAGGATTAAGACTGTATTTTCTTAATTTAGAAATATATTCCTAGGTTCCTCAATTTTGTGTCAACACATTTTAGATAATAAAATTGCCTTGGATGCTATCCTAGAGTGAATTTACTAGCAAGGATGCTGCACACATCCTCTGGGACTATCGTTTATCAAATATGCCAATGATTTGTTTTTCTGCAGTAAAACTTTTGATTCAACTTCTCTTTGAAACCAAACTGAAAATATACTAATAGGTTGCATTGCAAAACTGAGATCTTCTTATATCATGAAACCATCATTTCATTTGTTGACATGATTTCTGAGGTTGTGACAATGGAAAACATACCCATTAATGACAAGATTTATCAGTGAACTTGCTGATCTAAATTTCTATTGTATCATAGGCTTTTGTTTACTGGGATGCATAAGCAGTTGTCTGGTTGTTTATACCATTTAATCTAAGTAGTCCTGTACCTGTGATGTTACCTATTTTTATAGTTGTTAATCCACAATTAATTCTTTGAAGCATCTCTTGCCTCGGGCCAAGGAGGGAACGATAAGACTGAAGGGGACCACAATTGAGCGAGCTATTCGAGACCTTGAGAGGGTGGTTAAACTGTGTAAGTTATATTGTAACTTATGTTTTTAATTTTGATGGGGACATGAGTTTATGATTAACTAGAAATTCATTTATCAGCCAGACCACTAGACCCTGGAGTTCAAGAAGACGATTCTTCTGCTCATGGTGTTAAAAGGAGATTACCTCTAGAAGTAAAACAAAAGCTAGCTAAAGTTGCTAGATTAGCGGTATCCAACTCTTTTGATCATATGATGTTTGTATTCTTCTTTATTTTTATAAGACTTGAGTGGAACGTATGTAAATCTTCCTATATGTATATGTTCTCATTTTCCTTGGAAATTATAAAACTTCCAAGCATTTGACATTTCTAACCTTGAATTCTACTGAAATAATTTAAAACTTTGGAATACTGCTTAGTCCTAACTCAACTGACCAGTTGGGGTTATATATCTAAAACCTAAATTTATGCCTATTTATATATCTAACACCTAAATTTTACATTTTCGATTTATACCACCAAAGTCTTTCACATCATATACAAAATACAATCATTTTAACTTTTACAAAAGTGAAAACATACCTTTTTATGCAAGGTAAAGTGGTGTGTATGTAAAAATCTGAAGTTCAGATGATAGATATGTAAATACATAGGAACTGAGTGGAATGTATGCAAATGCTCTAATAATAAAAAATTGGCTCTAATTTGAAATTGTTTGTTATGTTGGATTTATATATTGTTGTTCGTGCTCAGCTCAAAATTTGCTAATTTAAATCATTCAGAAAAATAAATGTAGGGTATTGTATTTAAACTTACTCCATTTTAAAGCAATAAAAAATAAAAAATAACATGAGTTGTAGTAATTTAAGGTTCCACGTAAATATATATATAATTTATTATTATACAAAATAATATATATATATAAATTTTTTTTATTTCGAGCTAAAATGAGTCAAAAATCACGGAACAAAAAGTTGTCACTTTTTGACTCATTTATAATTCATGCTTAAAATTTTCTTCTTGTTTGACTCGCATGCTTAGCGAACGATTCAGATATGAGACATTTAACGAGCTGAACACACGAACAAATAGCTTATTTGACAGCCCTAGAGCGAGTATGTAATATATGGAGATTAGCGAACGATTCAGATACGAGACATTTAACGAGCTGAACACAGGAACAAATAGCTTTTTTGACAGCCCTAGAGCGAGTATGTAATATATGGAGTCAGCATGCATACGAAGTCCGCACATAATAAAGTTGTATTATTAAAAACAAGGAAATATTGAACCAATCATAACAGGACAACAAGATTTCCCCTGCAACTAAACACTGAGGAATAAACACAGATAGCTGAGAATCAGAACCTGAAGGCCAAGGGTTTGGACGGCCAGGCGGCGGAGTACTCTTCAAGGGGATGACAGTGAAGCCGAAGATAATCCCTCCAGTTGTGCACCTCCTCCTTCTTCACATTGAAGCTTGTCGACAACCTCACCTTTTTTGCCGGATCGTCGGAGTACAGCCTCAGCTTCTCCTCCGCCGGAAGGCGGAAGAAATCCGCCGCAATGGCTAGCATCTCCCCAATCAATTCGGCTGAAACACCGTGATTTACGACCTGATCGGTAAAAGCAGGGAGAGAAATCGGCGATCAAGAATCAGAGGAGCGCGATTACAGGGACGGGAGATGGAGATTTGAGGATGGAAAGGGGAAACCTGAAAGAACCCGTAGGATTGGCAGGCTTGACCTACTTGGGCGGCGATTTGGGATTTGTCGGGAGATCCGAGGTCGACGATGGGGATGTTTCGGTCGATCTCGACGGCGGCGAAGTCGGGTCGTTGGGATTCCGGCCGGATGTAGGAATCCGGTAGGGATTCGAGCCGGGGGCCGATGGAGAGGAGAGGCTCCGCCATTAATGGTGGATGGATGCCTTGAATTCCGGTTATATATAGCGAATTGAATGCTCTAACTCGTACTAGCACCGGAATGGAAGTCGCGAAAAGGTTTCAGGGGTTTGATGACGACGGCAAAGTGACGGAAGACTCCGACGTCATTGACTTCATGGTATTATTAGAAATTACTTTATGTGCCACTGGTTTAGTTGGAGCTTGCGTTAGCCCATTAGGGATGTTAATAGAGTTTGGAGAAACCAAATTAAAATAATGGGCACTTACAAACATATATATTTTTTAAGTCATGATCGGAGGCTATTATACAAGCCTTCAGCTACCATTAATGTTTCAAATAATTCAAGTATCACATCATTGAGATCAACTGTGTCAGAGAGGATTCGAACCCCCGATATGAGGGGTCTTATATCGCGGATACCAACCAACAGATTGAGGTATGCATTACTAGTAGAAAAAAAACATTATAATATTAGGGTGAAGGCTAGAGATTTGATTTATTCTCCCTTAGTTCATAATGGGATTAACATCTGTCGGTATTAAAATATATAAATAGACTCATACTCTTCGCATAACAAGGGGCCTAGACTTGAGTTTTGGCGAATCTTAGAAATCTAAAAAACTGTAAAGCTCCAACTACTCACTATCATCCAATGGCCATCGCTCAACCACCATTGTAGTAGAATTATTGTAACCCAACCACCATTATCTTACCATCACCTCTAGACCATCATCACACAAGCATCATTATTTAATTATTGTAATACAAACATTGTTATCTAATGTCCAATGTTGAATTGAAATAATTCAATCATCATTGTTTGATCACTATCACTCAATCATCAACATTCAATTATCATCGCTTAATCATTATCGTCTGAATATTAGTTTTCAGTTGTCGTTGTCAGATCATCACTGCTCAATGTTAGTATTAAATCATTATTGCCTGATCACTGTCAACCAACTGTTGTTATCTCTTGACTATCATCATTTGACAACTAATAGTTAATTGTCACAGGAATGACGCCTGAACCCCACATTATTTACAACATATTCACTGCAAAGCAATTTAGTTTATGTGCATTACTTCATCATATCACATTCTCAAATTAAAGGGAGGGGAAGATCTTTATAATCTCAACTAATATTATAAATTGTATTACTTAGGTTAGCCCCTATGATTTTTTTTTCCCTTTCCAAGCTTTTAACATAAAAAATTTGATGTCATTTATACACTTGTTATCTATAATAAAACTCTCATTCTAATCTCATAATTTTTTAGAACAATACAAAATTTGTTTCTTATAAAACTCACTTATTCAACATCATCTCATTATATCAAGTATACAATGGCCATTTGGAAAAATACCTCTCCACAAATGAACTAAGTCTGTGAATGTTAGAGATAAGGGGCAAAGAAAGTAGCACACCAATGGGGAAGAAAGAAAAAAATTTCAATGGTTAATGGTGAAAGAAAATGAGTTAGAAGGTGAGACTACATGGCCAAAATTTGGTCATGTTGAGCCAATAAAGTATCAAGAGGTCCCTCGAGTTTCTCGACCCTATTGACTGAACTGAGTATGAGTTGTCGTATATTAGTCGCCCAATAAGGGATATTGAACATCAATCACCTAATGAACACCTATTTATGGGTCAAATTAGAGAAGGGACTGTTCGATGACATTGCCCAAGTTATTTTTCCACCTTAAATTGGCCCCAACTTGCTTTGAAGATAAATTGGGAGATGTGATCAAATGATGTGCACAAGGAAGATAAGGGGAAATGACATGTGGTTAGAGGATTAGGCATCAGAAACAACTTTAAATATGTGTCAATGTCTGAATATGATAATGGGGAACAGTCAGAGAACCTTAGAGAGTTAAATGTATTCATTATTCATATATATTATATATATAAAAAAAAAAACTACCCAATATAAAGAGAGAGATTTAATATGACAAGAGGTCATTAGATGATCGTTTTTCTCCTATCTCAGAAAGAGTATAGCATATTCCCCATACAGTCTCCTCTTATATTCCCTCTAATCACATTTCCTAGCTCTTCCCTTAAGGCGTGAATCCACGAACAACATACGTCTAGATGCTGCTCTAACTCAACTTACTGATGAATTATATATACTTACATATCTATATGTACACACACACACACACCCATATGTATATATACATGTAAGCATATTCACTTTAAAAAAATAATATTATATTTGTTATGAATATGATGTTAAGAATTTTAGTGCCTCGCAGTATATATTAAAGCTTAGGTATTAAATATTTAAATACATAGTAATTATATCATATATATTATTATCCCTTGTAAATTTTATGCAAATTTAACATATGTGCCTTGTACCCATTCTGCTCTAAAAGAAAAAAAAAAGAATAGAAATAATTAATGCTTTGTTTAGAATAATTTTCTTAATTTACATTAATTTCTATATGTCGGAAGATTTGCATCGGTAGAGTGGTTATTTAACATTTTAGCATTGCATGATAATCTAGCACAGGCTCAAATAATTAAAATAATAGGTAAAGGCGTCGAAAGTTTTTACATGAAGAACTCTGTAAATGAGAAAAAAAATGAGCTACTCAATTGAAATAATCTACTCTATAATTGTGAGTACATAGACACACTCTTCTCATGAGTTTGGGAAGATAGAATTATAAAGTTGATGTAAAATAGTATTTCAGCAATAATAGTTATATCGGGCTGCTAAGGGCATAGTCGGCAGCAATGGAGGCAGTAGTCTACCATAATGTTGTAAATGATGGTTATAGTGCCAGCATATTCTAGAATTCGTAGTTGGAATCCATGGTAGTAATTGGTCATATGGGTTGTATATGGTTGCTTCAAGAGAGTCAGTTGGTCACATAGATCTTTGTTAGGAGTTGAGTGAGTTGTGAGCTGCGTAGGTCGTAGTTAGACACATGCGCTGTAGCGGGGAGCTCTAAAAACATTTGTAGGTCACAGAAGTCAGTGTTGGAAGCTGCAAGTGTTGTGAGTTACATAAGCTTTAGTTGGTCACATAGGCCATAGTGGGAAGTTGTAATATTGTTCTTAGGTAGTAGATGTCAAAGTTGGAAGTTGTATGAGCTTTGATAGCATCAGTAGACCACAGAGGCTGAGGTTGAGAGCTCCATGAGTTATGATAATGATCATAGGTCCTAGAGGCTAGAGTTTGGAGTTGCATGAGTTGTGATAAGTGAAAACGTCCATAGGCCATGGAGACTGGAGTTGGGAACTACATGAACTATGTTGACATTTGTGGGCCGCAGAGGCCAAAGTTGTGAGTTACATGAGTTGTGAACCGCATAGGCAAAAATCGGTCAAATAAGTTGTAACAGAAGTTGTAATAATGTCAAAAGCCACAACGACCTGAGTTGGGCGCTGCGTGAACTATGATGATGTTTATAAGCCATAGTGGTTGGAGTTGAGAGTTACAAAAGATGTAATAATGTTTGTAGGTTATAGAGGTCAAAGTTGGGCGTTGCAAGAGTTGTGGAGCAGGTAAGTCATAGTTATTTACCTAGAGCGTAGTGGTGGATTGTAAAAACAGGGCTTCAGGAGTCCAGAGAAAGTTATTATATCCTGAGCACATTAGTTGTGATCAATTAGTATGTGATGTGTTGTTAGAACGTCTAAGGGAGGCGTCGTTGCACCGTATGCGAAGTGAATTGTTGTATAGATTTGGGATACCTTTTTACACTGTTTTTAGAGTGTATCGTTACAATATATTCTGAGTGTGTTATTACGTCGTCTTCTGGGAGCATCGCTGCACTGCTTCGTTGGGTGCTTAGTTACTTTGCAACGTTTGTTGGGATTCCGCAAACCATGTCAGAATTCTGCAAGGTGCTTCGTTGCAATGAGCAGGGCAATGATTGACGGTGATCGATGGTGGCCTAGGAAGATGGTCGACGATAGTCAGATACTGCAACAGCGAGTGGCATTCACTAGACCTTTGGTGTAGAACGTTGGACCTCAGTTTCTTCTCCTCCAAGCTCTGGGCTTCTTCTTATTTATGGTCTAGGTCTACTTTCATGATGGGGTGGGACTTAATTTATAGAGTCTGAGAGAAGTCTCTCTGTAAATAAAGAAGGAATTCAAATCACACATTCAGACGACCCAAAAATATTTCCATGATTGGAAGGCTTTCTGTGGATAATTAAGTTTCTTAGAAATGTCAGATTCGAGTGATATTGTGCTCGTTGGATTCGCCTTATCGAGATGCTCAGTTCGACTATAAGTGTGTCAGATTTGTAATCAATTTAACTTTCCATTTAAGCACAAGAAGCTTTTATATATGGCATAACCACCTCATCTTGGTTTGATTTGACTCGAACTAGATTCACTTTAGTGTCATTATTGATGTGTGTTAGAAAATTCGTGGCGGTAGAGTAATGGATTATCGTCTTAGCGTTGCACGAGAATTCGACACACACTCAGATAAAAATGAATCGAGCTGTGATCACACCAGAAGTTTTTACGTGGAAAACCCGTAAAAAGTGAAAAATCATGGGGTCTGGCCCAGTTGTAAAAAACCAGTATAAGTTGATGATTACAAATGTCCCTTGTCCCACAGGCGGGAAAGGGTTACTAGCTTTCCACGTTACAACGTCGACCGATGATGTCTAGTAAGCGATGGTTGACGGAGGTCAGCGGTGGCTAACAACAGTCGATGACGGTCGGCGGTAGTTGACAGAGATCAGCGGTGATCGGCGACGTTCAACGATGGTCGGCGGTCATCAGCGGTGATCAGCGACGTTCAACGGTGGTCGGCGGTCGTGGTCGACGGCGATCGACGATGGCAAGGATGATCTTGGACTTGAGCTCCTTCTCAAAACCTCAAGTTCTCTTTTAAGCCTCCTCCCCCTCATGTGAGGGGTGTGACTCTATTTATAGTGTTTTGGGTGCAATTAATACAAGAATATGAACCATTTTGATCAGACGGTCTGGATGGCTTCCTTCGATCAGAAAATATTTGATGGACATTTGAGTGTCTTAATGATGTCGGAATTGAGCAATCTTGGTCTTGTTGGATTTGTCTTTTCGAGACGCTCAATTCGACTATAAACTCTCTGAATTCGATATTCGTTTGACCTTTCAAATGCCCCTAGAAATCCTCCAAGAGTGGTTTGATGATTTGATCCGGGCTTGATTTGAATTTGATTGGATTGACTTTCAAATCATTAGGTCTGTCTCATCGAGTCGATCAGTTTGACTATAAGTTTGCTGAAATCGGAGCTCTGGATGACTCTTAATCGAAGTTTGCATGTTTCTCGTTTAAAAAATTGCACCGAAATTTGTGCTGGTTGATGAAAATTTGTTGGTCACGTATCAATTATGTTCATCTCATCGAGTCGTTCAGTTTGACTGTAAGTTTGATGATATCGAAGTTGTAAATAATTTTTAATCAAATTTTGAATATTTATTGCTAAAAAATTATGCCAAAATTTGTGCTATGCCTTAATTAATAGAAAAAAATATTGTAAAAAGGGCATTTACATACATACCAGACAATTCCTAGGTATTTATACATTTAATATCAAATTTTAATTTCTAAGTTTATAACACTTAAATTTTTTATGTTACATCAAATATATTATTATTATCTACTTTAAAAAAAAAACATAAAAATGAAATACATATTTTCGTACATTTTGATATATAGGTAAAGTGTTATAATTGTAAAAATTAAAATTTAGGTGATATGTATGTAAATACATAGGAAATGTAATATACGATAAATTATAAAATAAACAATTTGAAGTCGTAATCTCATAATGCATCTCTTTTTTTCTCTAAATTTCGTCAGCAATGTAATCATATAAGCATCGTACATTAACCAAGAAAAGTCAAAATATAAAATGAATTCCAATACAAATTTGATAAGAAAGAAGCGTTTCATTTTTTTCGAAGAAATTATTATAAATTTATTATCATTATTATTATTATTATTATTATTATTATTATTATTATTATTATTATTATTATTATTATTATGTTGATACTAGTAAATAAATTTATTATTTGACATGAAACTCGAATCATTTGGCATGAATACAGAGGCATAACACAAATTTCAACATAATTTTTTTATAAAGAATCATTTAAATCTTGACAAATAAATTTATTATTTGACATGAAATTCGAATCATTTGGCATGAATACATAATTTTTTTATAAAGAATCATTTAAATCTTGATTAATTAAGAGTCATTCAGAATTTCAGTTTCAACAAACATATTGTCGAACTGAACGGTCGGTCAAATCTGATTCAAACCAAGCCCAGATTAAACAGTTAAACTATTTTTGAAAGTTTTCATTGCAAAATTGAAATGTCAAATAGATTTTTACTCTGACAAGCTTATAATTAAATCGAGCGTCTCGGTGAGATGAATTTAATGAACCCAAGATCAATTAATTCTAACATCATTAAACACTTAAATATTCACTGAATGTCGTCTAATTGAGGGAATCTCTCCCTTATTTATATGTAGAGAGACCTCTCTGAGGCTTTATAAATAGAGTTCTACCCTCCTCTTGAAAAGGGGAGAGGGGCAAGAGATCTTGAGCCAGAAGAAGACTGACGGTTGGAGGAAGAGCTGAAGTCTAGCATTACTTCTGGACCATAGATCTGATGAATACCTTCCACTCCTGCAACCATCGACCACTGTCGACGACTGCTTATCGGCCACTGTTGACCACCACATGTCACCCTTGACTTGTTGCAATGACACTCTTTGCAGAATCATGATTTAAGTTGTGGGATCCCGACATACAATGCAGAGCAAACGGGCAACCTACAAAACAACACACCCCACATAGAGTGCAACGACACCTCCCGAATACGGTGTAATAATACACCACGAATATGATGCAAAGAGTTACCCCAATGAATGTGTAACAAAACACCCCACAAACGGTGTAAAGATGCATAGCTCACGAAGATGTTGTAATAATGTACCCTGAAGCAACGCCTTTCTCTGAATTTCTAAAGTTATCTCCTTACAACCCAACACTACAGCCTACGTGGACCACAATTCGTGCAGCTTTCTAATTCATGCCTTTGCGGCCTATGGACATCATCACAGTCCACCAATAGAAACTACGTCAACAACTACGGTCCAAATCTTGTGCAGCTTGACTCCAGCTCCTGCGACCTATGAAATTCATCATAGCTCACAACTATGACTTATGTGAACAATTATTGCCTAAGTGGTCCATATCTTGTGTAGCTTCCAACTCCGGCAATTGTGGCTTACGAACGTCATCACAACTCACTACTATGATCTGCACAACCAACTACAACATATGAAGTCCAAAGCTTGTGCAGCTGCCCTAACTCTGGTCTCTGCGACATATGGATGTCACACAACTCACCACTATGATCTATGTGACCAACTACGATCTACATGGTCTACAGCCGCTCAGCTCACTATTTAGGCTTACATGACCAAACATGGTCAACAACTCATATAGCTTCTGACTCTGACCCTTGCGGCCTATGGACGTCATCACAATTGTCCACTACGACCTATGTGACCAACTACAACCTACATGGCCCGCAGCTCATGCAACTTTTGACTCTGACCTCTATTGCCCGCGAATGTCATCATAGTTCACAACTATGACCTATGTGACCAAATACAACCTACATGACTCGTAACTTCTGCAACTTACGGCTAAGACCTCTGTAGCCAACCGGTCAGGCCTAAACGACCAATCGTTACAACGACTTTCAACTATAGCTTATATGACAAACTGGTGCTGCAGCTATCATCTACAACATTCACGGTGGACTGCTGCCTCCGTAGAAATCGACTATGACCCTTATAATATGCTATCACCGAGAACTACAATCATTACAACCATACGACAACTATCATAAAAAAAACTATTGTTGTGCATTTACAATGATTAACTTTGTAATTTCTTCTTTCCTAATTGAAAAGAATAGTGAACCTGGAACTCACAATTCATCGTGGCTAGGCCTCATAATTTTATTTCCCTTGAGTGAACCTGGAACTCACAATTCATAGTGGATTGTTTCATCGTGGCTAGGCCTCATAATTTTATTTCCCTTTCCAGAGTTTTTCAAGCAAAAAATTGATCTCCTTTCAAGCAACGCTAAAACAATAATTCATTACTCTACCACTGCAGAATTTCCGATAAGCATCAATCATTATAAAAGATAAATACTTGTGATTTCTTTAGTAAGATTTATATTTGAAAGTTTATGATAAGATCGATTACAGAATTATTTATCAAAATCTTTTTTTTATATTTTATGAGAAAAGAAATCAATATTTATAATATATTTTTAATCAAGATAAAAATAATAATGAAAATTTGATATACATAGTACTCAAAATTATTAATATTTTTACCCCAAAATTTAATATTTACATCCCAAGCTCCCAAAACATTCAAATAACAACAAAAATATCACCCATTATTATCATTGTTGTATGTGGTTACATACAAAAAAAATACGTCAGTACGAATCTCATAGTACATGGACAGCTCGGGAAAAAGGGACGACCGATCATATAATCGGTCGACCTTGCTTATCGACAACCGACATATTGGAAGCTAGCGAGGAGAACATTGGATCGAACGACTGGGAGAACGTATCAGGGGATTTCCCTACAGATCGACTCTCTTCAGATTGATCAAAAGATCAGTCAGCCTCAGATCAATGACCGACGGAGTCAAGGCAAAACAAGCGATTGACAAACTTCACACCGACCGAATCAATCTGTTAGTCTTCTTATATTCAAATATCTTTGTAATTATTAAAAGTTTCATTGTAAAACTAATGATATGGAGATTGATTTATAATCTTATAAGGCTGAGACATATTCCTATAAATAGAGGGTCTATATCATTAATAAAAGGTTACGCATTCTGTGTTATTCCCTACTGTACTCTTTTTTCAGTGTGACGATCTATATCTTAGGCGTGTTTTTCGGACACTTTTGGATTCAACAGGCGCGGTCCTGCCACCTCCGAACAAAAAACTGCAATCTTGTCACACTTTAACGGACACGATGGGATCCCTTCACCGCCAAACCAAAGGAGAAGAACAATGGGAGTTTCAACGGTGCTCATAAACCGTGTTCCCGTCGCCTAATCTAATGAGGAGAACGATGAATCTTTCAGAGCTCATTGTATGTCATGGTTCCGTCGCCGCCAAATCGAAGGAGGAGAAAGATGGGAGTTTAGGAGATCATTGTAAGTTGTAATCACAATCTAATGAGGAGAGAGATGAGAGTTTGTATGCCGCAATCTCTTATCCGCCAAATTGAAGAAGCAGAAAGATGGTAGTTTTAAAGGTTTTTGTACCCTTGATCTCGTCGCCGCCAGGGCAGAACCATGTCTTTTTTTTAGGTGGGCAAACTGCCCCTTAGACCCAATGCGAGAAGGGCTAGAGTAATGAAGATTAAAGTGATATTTCAGAATGGACAAAATTACTATTTCATAAGGGGCAAAGGATAAAATTATACCTTCACATAAATAAAAATCTAAGCCATATCATCTCTTCCTTCGCTTATGGTGAGTTTCTCTAGTGCTGTGACATTGAGATATTATAGTTTGGGTATGACATACATAATATTTATAATGTTTAGTGGCATGCATGTAAAATCCCCCTAAAATAATGGAATATATATATATATAACTTGTGATAAGAATTGTTTGTCCGATCGACGTTGACAAGGTGAAGCAGACGGAGAGAAGACTTCTGAGTCAACACCGACATGTCGGCCTCTCCTGATCCCAATAAGTTTAAAGTATGAAAATAATATGCCTACAATATAATAAAATAAATCCATTTGCTTGGTCTTTGCAATTTGGTAAGAAATTTCATCAAGGTAAAAAAGGAAATAAATCCATGTGGAAGAAGGAAGAGGAAGATTGTTCTTTCTTGGCTTCTTCTTGGTGGCTTGTGGCAGAGGAGAAATTAGGTTTATTTCTCTTGTAAGTTTATCTTTTCGGTATATCTCAGTGTAGAGAGAGAAGAAAAGAGAGCAAGAAATTGGGTTTATTTCTCTTATAAATCGAGACGATCGACTGATGTATATTCTTCAAGTAGTAAAATATATTCTTCAAGTAGTAAAATTCTCTGCAACTCATTGAACATAGGCAATTTGTTGAACCACGTAAACCTGTGTGTTCCGCTGCGTTACTGTTTTCTGGTGTGATTTTCTCGTTCTATTTTTCGCTTCGTCAAAGATCGTCCTTCTATCTTATCTTATATATATATATATATACCACAACATATACTAACATCCAGATTGAAATTTGTGTGTCATTGCTTTATTAAATTTCTTTTAATTATTTTATTTAAAAGGGCATTCTAAGACTTTATATATCGCTCTTTTGTCTGTGTAAGGAATGCTCTCCACTTGTAATCTCTTATTTGATATACTGAATTCTCCTCATTTACCTCTATCACATCAATCCAATATCAAATTACAACATATGGCTATTATTTTTTTCTTATCATAGAAAAGACCTACCCCAATCGAACAATGCCGAATATGTAAGAAGCCTATCCAAAAGTAGGAAAATTAGGCCATATTTTCTAGGGTACAAGCTTTATTGAAGAGGCCTATCCGGACTTCTCTTCTCCCTAAACAACTTCGCCTTATACGTCAAAATACATGAGGTCTGCCTTCCAATTCTTATGACAAGCGCAGTGACGTTTCAATGACATTACAAACATCAATCCATATTTTAATTTACTACGTAATTTTTATGTATCTACATATCACAGCCAGAACTTTCATATCAAATGTTCATTATAACATACATGCATACATACATGCATAAATTTATAATATGAAAGTATTGGTGTGAGATACTTGAATGCCTAAGATTTCATTTGTGTTGCGTATGTAAATTTCCTTTTAATGGGGGCATTTACATGCATGCCACCAAGTCAAATTATAATGTATGGGGTATTATTTTTTATTATAAAATAAACGTTACACCAGTCGAACAATCCCGAATATGTAAATGTTATCCAAAACTCGGAAAGATAGGCCATATTTTATAGGGTGCGGGCTTCTTTTGAAGAGGTTTATCCGGACTTCTCTTCTCGCTACAACTTCGCCTTATACGTCGAAATACATGAGATATGTCTTCAACTTCTTATGGCAAGCAGAATGACGTTTATATGATATTACAATCATTAATCTATATTTTAATTTAGCACATAACTTTTATGTATTTACATATTGTTTGGTAATGTGGTGATCCGGTCCACCGCAATTTAATTAGCTTCCGCTTCCTAATTAAGCTTCCTAATTAAGAATCTCACATACCGCTTGCATACATTCTCATCTACCGCTCACCTACCACATCTCACATATCATTCACCTACCTCCCACCTATCGCTCTTCTGGTTTTTATAAATAGTCTCGTATGGCTTGTCTTAAGCCAAGTCAAGTCCTCTAAGATAAAGTGAGGAAGAGAGAGAGAGGGGAAGGGAGAGAATAAAATAGAGATTTTATTGTAAACGTCGAGGTGCTCGAATGTGTAATTCCTCAAAGAAATAAAATCCTCTGCAGTTCCGTGGAAATAGGCAAATTTGTCGAACCACGTAAATGTATGTGCGCTCTGGTGTTTTTTCTGCGTGCAATATTTCTCGTTTCATTTTTCACTTTATTATCGTCATTTTTCACAACACGTATCTCTCTGCCAAGACTTTCATATTGAATGTTTAATATTACATCCATGCATGAATTTATAATATGAAGTTTTGGTCGTGTACATTTCTTTTTAATGGAGCATTTACATACATGCCACTAGGTTCTTATCTATTTGCACATTTATATTTAAATATTGTTTATAATATTTACATCATCCAAAATTTTCAAAATTTTCATATGACATCAAAAATATATCTTAATTTTTAAGAAATAAAATACACATATTTATGTATAGATAAATTAGTATATATATAGAAATTTAAACTTAGATGTTGAAATATAAATAGATAAGAATTGAATGGTAGGTATATGTGTAAATCATCACATAAAAAAATGGGCAGAAATGGTATTTTCTTCAAAAATTGTTTTGTGAATTTGAAAATATTAAATTATAATATTTTTACAATTAAATTCGCTTAAATTTTGGGGAAAAAAAATTCATGCATGGGCAAGGGAAATCATTTAATTTTTTTTTAAAAAAAGGGGTGTCTTAAAATTTAATTAAGACGGAATTTTTTGGCTATTAAATTACATGCATGAAAATGTTTACAATACAAATTAATTGAGAAAATTATCAAAGATAATTACTTGATATGTACATGAGGTCATTTTTGTCAAAGAATATAAATTTGTTAATTTAGGATTTGTTTGGGGCTGCTACAACTTATTAAAAAGTAGCTCTGGAGTTACTCAAAAATATTATGTTGTTCAAAATGTAGTGATGTGTCAGGGACAAAAAGTTCCACATCGGCTATGTGTAGAGCTGAAAAGTATTATTTAAGTCTTGGGCTGTCCACCACCCCTAAGAGCTCTTTTG
>NW_018164532.1:79258-100277 GCF_001263595.1 Phalaenopsis equestris
AAAAAAAAAAAAAATTACTTGTAAATTCACGTCATGCCTCGATATTCAAGTTGGATCATCACTGAGCATATTTGAATCAAATTTATAAAATCATAACTCGAAATAGTTTTTTCTTAATGAACTTCTATATTAATTTGTAACCATAATTCAACACGGCATACTTGAATCAAACTCTTGATGTTGAGTTTGGTGATTTATATCATTAAATACTTGCACAATAATAAGTCAAAATAATTGCTAAATAATGAGTTAAATCATTTTCTACACTATGGTTAACTATTGGTCATGTGAGACCCGCACAGTTGGGCTAATCGTAATTTCTTAGGCTAATGATGATAGAAACAAATATGTTGGGCATGAGTGTTGTAGTTCTGCCCTTTTTGGTAAAACAATAAAAATTGGCTAACTTGGGTTAGTCTAATTGATAGGTTTACTTTAATTACTTGCTAGTTGAGTTAAGCTTGACGTGTATCGGAGGGCTCGCGATCGTAAAGTAATAAATTATTGTCTTATCATTACACAAAAGCTAATCACACACTCAAGTAATTAAAGAGAAGTAGGATTATACATCTTGACTTTTTATATTAAAAACCTTAGAAATGAGAAAAAGCACAGGTTCTAGGCCATTATAATTAATCTATAATGAATTTTGAGTGCATATGTCAACTCTTCTCCAGAATTAGGAAAGATGAAGTTACAAAATTGATTATTAAAAATGTACAATAGTAGTTCATTGATAATAGAAGTAGTCTGGTTGCAATGAATGTCGTTATTGGTGATTGCAAACTACAAGTAGGCCATAGAGGCAGAGTTATGGATGATGTAGGTAGTAATTGATCACATATGTGTAGTGAAAAGTTACAATGACGTCCACATGTTGCAGGGTCTGGAGTTGGAAGCTGCTCGAGCTTTGAGCCACATAAGTCGTAGTTGGTCACATAAGCCATATTGGTGAGCTATGATGATGTTCGTTGGTCGCTAGTGCGGGAATTGGTAGATAGATGAGTTGTGGACCACTTAGGTTATAGTTGGGCATGTAGTCTGTAATGGTGAGTTGTGAATACATTCATAAGTCATAGAGGTGGGAGTTGCATGAGTTATGGACCATGTAGGGCATAGTTGGTCATATAGACCATAGTGGCAGGCTGTAATGAGAGAGCTTTAGAAGCCTGGAAAAAGTCATTGTCTTTAGGGTGCAATGTTACATCGTCTTCGAAAAGTGTCGTTGCACCGTCTACGAGGTGAGTTGTTACACCTTCGTAAGCTTGTGTCGTTGCACTATATTCGAGGAGCATTATTACACTGTCTTCGGGAGGTGTCGTGGCTTCGTATATGAGGTGCATTGTTTTGCAATATGTCATGTTACTCTGCAATGTATATCATGATTTCACAACGCTTGTCATGATTTCATAAGGGGTTTCATTGCAAAAAGTCAAGGGCGCCAACAGTAGTCGACTATGGCTGACAGACACGGTCCGATAGTGGTGACTATTGTAGTTGTGGGAGGTATTCTTCAGATCAACAGGGAAGACGCGATGAACTTTAGCTTCTCCTCTAAGTTTCAGTCTTCTACAAATTCAAGGCCCCCTTGTTCTCTTAAGAGAGGGGCAATGCTCCATTTATATAGTTTGAGAGAAGTCTCTCTGCAAGAAAAAAATGAATTCATATCAATCTGACAGAAGATCAAGAGAGATTCCCTCTAATTGACTGCATTCGATGAACATTTGAGTTTCTTAATGATATCATAGTTGAGTGTTCCTTAGCATGGTTGATTCACATCGCCAAAACGCTCGATTTGACTATAAGATTGTTAGATTTGAAATATATTTGATCATCCAACTTTACATTGAAAACTTCCAAAAAAAAAAAGTTTAACAGCTAAATGTGGGCTTGATTTGACTTAAATTAGAGCAATTTTGGTATGGTTGGCTTGGTCTCGTCGAGCCGGACAGTTTGACTGTGTGTTTGATGAATTCAGAGTTATATGGCTTTTAATCAACATTTGAATTTTCCTTCATTAAAAAGTTATTTCGAGAATCATGTCGTGCCTCCAGATTTACATCGGATGATAAAAATTTATTGATGACATATCAAAGCTAGCTCATGTTTAATGATTTTAGATGAATATATATTTTTCAAATCAGATGATAATTATGGTAGAATTCCTTAATTCAATATGCAAAGAATATCAAATCATCGTATGAGCGTCATAAGACGAGGATCATGTGGCTAAAAGATTATTTGTACATAAATTAGAAGCATGATTTTGTTATAATAGTATAAGTTGCATGGAAAATATTGGTTCATCTTTTTAAGGTGCTATGGTTCCATTATCAAGATTTATTAGTTGGAATCTAGTCCAACAAGTCTTAAAGACTTTATTTTCATAATTATGAAAAGGAATGACCTGAGGCTATTATATGAACTCCGATCATCCTCGATGCGTCTAACAATTCAAGGGAATCGAACCTTAAACTATAGGAGACTTATAACTGACTAGCAGATGTCCGATCAACTGATCAGAGTACGCGGTGCAAGTCTTGGAAACTTGAGGGTCTAAGCTTTAGTGAAGGCTTATGTGGTGCATTTGTAGACATAAATAATGGAGTTCATTATGATTATTCTTTAGTCTAAGCTCATTATAAGTTGACATGGGGTTCTAGGTAAAGAGGAAATGCATTTTAATTAGGGGTGCAAAAAATTTACACGATGCGCTAACTCAACCCGAATCCGACTTGTCCATCGTGATTCAGGTTAAATATCCCAACCCATTTAATTTTTCAATTAGGGTTCAAGTTGACTTGTCAACCCGAAAATGACCAGTGAATCATAAATTGGCTTGAAATTGGCCCGCTAACCCAGAATTGACCCAAAATTGACTTGAAATTTATCAGAAATTGACTGATATTAACTTGAATAGCTGTTATTTCTCATGTTCAATGAATTATACGCTTCGGGTTAAGATGGGTGGGTTGAAGGCGGGTTAGTTTCATATTGAGATTTTCGGGTCTCATAATATTTCATTTGAGTTTCGGGCCATTAATTTTCTCTTTTTTTGGGTAAGTCCTCACTTAAGAAAAAAAGAAATTTGCTGAGCTAATTTTTTTTCTTATCAAAATATTTAAATAAAATTTAATTAGATCTAAATCTTAGACAAAATCAGCCTACTCGGGTTGAATTTGACTCCATTATCTCAGACCCGATCCAGAATAAAAATAGTCAACATCCGCCTGCTCGCGTGGGTTTGACCAAAATGTGCTTTTTTTATTATTATTATTATTATTATTATTTGCACTTTTATATAACAACCATTCAAAATTTCATTTTAACCCCTTAATTTTTAAATATAATATTTTAATTATTCAAAAATTTAATATAATATTTTTATTGACGAGTAATGAAAGATGATTATAATAAAAAAATGGTTAAAATATTTTTTTTCTTAAAATTAAAAAGGATAATAATGAAATATTCAATATTGTAGATGATTGGTATGTAAAATCCCTCTTTATTTTTTCTATATAAAAATTTTAATTATTCAAAATTTTAATATAGTATTTTTATTAACGAGTAATGAAAGATGATTATAGCAAAAAAATGGTAAAAATGATTTTTTTTCTTAAAATTAAAAAGGTTAATAATGAAATATTCAATATTGTAGATGATTGTTATGTAAAATCCCTCTTTATTTTTTCTATATAAAAAAATAGAAACTGCTATTTTCTACTTCGATCGCCGGAGTGGAGATACGGGGAAAGAAGAAGGGGGAAGAGAATGGAGGGCCGATCGGCGCATGATTCTCCACTAAACCCTAATTCTAAACAGCAGCACACCTTCACCTTCGATTCCCCACACCCGATCTACGCCATGGCCTTCTCCACTTCTTCCCCTTCACCGTGCCTTGCCCTAGGAAGCTTCATCGAGGAGCTGAGCAACCGTGTCGACATCGTATCCTTTGATGAAGATACCCTCACCTTCCGATCCGATCCGAAGCTCTTCTTTGAGCACCAGTACCCGCCCACTAAGCTTATGTTCCACCCCAAACCCCTCCCCGGTCAATCCCACTCCCTACTCGCCTCCTCCGGCGATTTTCTCCGCCTCTGGTCTGTACAGGAATCCGCCGTCGAGCTCCGCTCCGTCTTCAACAACAACAAATCGCCCGAGTTCAGTGCACCGCTTACCTCCTTCGATTGGAATCAGGCCGAGCCCCGCCGCATTGGGACTTGCAGCATCGACACAACCTGCACGGTTTGGGACATTGAGAGAAGTACAGTAGAGACGCAGCTTATTGCACACGATAAGGAGGTCTATGATATCGCTTGGGGGGAAGCTGGTGTGTTTGCTTCGGTCTCTGCTGACGGTTCTGTGAGGGTCTTTGATCTCCGCGACAAGGAACATTCCGCCATTGTTTATGAGAGCCCTCGGCCGGATACTCCTCTCCTCCGTCTGGCCTGGAACAAGACGGATCTTAGGTACATGGCCACCATTCTTATGGACAGTAACCAGGTGATTGTTCTGGATATTCGTTCTCCTGCTGTTCCTGTGGCTGAGCTGCAGAGACACCGTGCCTGTGTAAATGCAGTGGCTTGGGCGCCGCAAACGGCCCGCCACCTCTGCTCTGCTGGGGATGATGGACAAGCTCTTATATGGGAGTTGCAAGCGGCTGTGCCTGCGGAAGGTGTTGATCCTGTGCTTGTATACCAGGCTGGGGCTGAAATTAATCAGCTTCAGTGGTCTGCCGCGCAGCCAGATTGGATTGGGATTGCATTCTCTAACAGGGTGCAGCTACTCAAGGTTTGAGATTAAGGTATGCAGTTGTTTAGTTTGTTTGACTTGGTATATTGAGGAGTTGGCTTTGTATGATGATTTGTATATTTTTGGTTTTATGTTTGCGAATTTCAGTCAAATTTGATAATTTTATTGGGGTCTGGTTTGCAAAAAGAGTTTTTACTATTCAGGAGTGGTCTGAACAATGCATGCAACCAAGCTTTCACAGCTGGTTGTATAATGTTTCTAGCTTGTTTAATGATATCATGGAATATAGTTCAGTTGGGGAGAGATGTTGAACCTATTGTAACATAATGATCTCTCATCTTTTATTGTAAAATATATTGCTTTATTGTAAACTATATTGCAAAAAGAGATGTCATGTTTTAACTATACAATTTGTTGTATGACTCACGGTTTTTTTATGTCATCATATTGGGAGAATGATTTTATTAGTTTGAAAGATGTGATGTTGATTGATTCTCGTATTTGTTGAAGTCTAAGTCTTCTTGATTAGAGGCAACATGTTCTTAGAAATCTCTGATGGTGTGCAAGGATAATTACATCATAATTTTATTTCCCTCTTTATGGATTCCTCTTCGGGCCTATTCAGTATTATGCCGCTAATTATTTGATATTATTTTTTGAAATCCTAAATGAAAGCCTTGAGAAGCATAAATCTATAAATAGTTTTTATTTTATGTAAATGCTAAATAATGAAACTGAATTTGCCTCGAATAACACGCCTTAAGGCTATGTTCTAGGCCTAAATTAGATAAATTTTAAGATTTATGAGAGGTATTAGAGAAGTCCATTGTTTTATCTTTTAAACGAAATTTAAAGATTATAGCTTCTTTTAAAAAGGCTAATTTTGATTTGTGTGGGAACATGTGATGGAAAAACTTGACTTAAATGTGATGAAAAAAAATATATTTTTATGGATCTTATTTTCATCAAAATAGTATGAGTAATTACCATGAATTTTTGATTTGGTATGTCAAATTTAGTAAATACATATAGAAGATTGAAAAAAATTTTTAGTATTTTTGTATAGTGATCTCTATGTTATCAATGATAATAGGATTAGATGAGGATATTAATAACATGTTGTTCTCCCAATAACAATTGTTTTACATTTAGGATATTAAGATTAAATTCCTATCTTTTTTGAATTTGTTATTGTGAGGATTAAAATGAAGATTCAAATTGATTCCTTATTGTATCCATTTTTCCGATGACAATTGATCCTTTTCAATGTCTATTGAAACACGTAAAAAGTTAGAATAATGAAAAAAATATTTAGAAGATTAAGAATTTGATTTTAGTTATAGCAAAATTGGGTATAAAAATGATACACTCATTGCATGGAACTTTTGCTAATACAAAGTTAGAGTGGGGCTGATGCATGCGACTTTATCTCTGTATTTGTAGAGCAATTATTTTGATGATATAAATCTTAGATCTCTAGAATTTAGTAGATATAACTTAACCATTAATTTAAATCTACACTAACAATTTATTTAAATCATACTTGAGAGTTGGGAACAAAGACTGGGCATATTTTGCATAACTTAAGCGGACTTGATAATTGATATTACTAATTATTACTTAATATTAATAAGTAAAGTTGTTATTTGGTGTTATATGTTTAATTATCTTTGATCTATTTGACAAAAGAATGGAGATATATTTAAAAGATAAAACTTTGAAAAGTAATGCTACATAGTTAAAATGTTGAAGTGCATCTATATTGTTATGTTTTAATAGAACATCATAGGAATTTAGAGTTGAAATTTATAAATTATAATTAGGCCAATAGGGTGTACAATCCTATAATGTTTTAAGCTATTTTTCTAAATAAATAATATGTCATTAATGTCATTTATATCTGATACATTTTTAAAAAAATCATTAAATTCAATTGCATGAATTTCGATGCAATTTTTTATTTGTTAACATTTGGAATTAAATTTATGACAATCCAACCTTCGATTTTAATAATTTTATAATTGAATTAAATGTCTCAATGATATAAACTTAATAATACTAAAAGTCAACCAATTCGAGTCCAAATGAAACCAAATCTTGCACTTGAAGTGTGTTTGTAAATTTTGAGCTAAAGAATAAAGTTTCTTTGATTTTTGAATGCCTACAGTCATTACGAGCACCCAAAATCACTAAATTTTAAGTTCATTAGGACACTTAATAATTGAATGAATGATTTATGATTAAATTAGATAACCTAGATCGTCTGATGAAATGATTTGGGATTTTAGCTAAAATTATTAAAGTACCGCTTAAATTATAAATAGACTCCCAGTCTCCTCGTGAGGAGGCCTGAACTAAAATGAAGAGAGTTTAGAGATTTGAAGACTCTAGAACTTTGTTCAACATTCAATTTTGGTGATCATCATTAGCAGCCATCGACACCTAATTATTGTTGTTTAACTATTATTGTTTGACTGTCATTGCCTCTATAGTATTGTCAATCTATCGTCATCCTTCCTCTGTCACTTGATCTTAGACATCCAATTGTCGTCTTCTAACCATTTTCATTTAATTGTTTTGTCCAATCGTCACTGCTCAATCGCTATCCCCTGGCTGATTGTTGTCATCATCTTTCATACATCATCAATATTTTCAGCTTGAGCCACAAAAGAGCTAGCCGTGCTTTGTATTTTATATTCTCATCTTCTCCAAATGAGGGGAATGACAGATTTCTGTAATCTTATTTATATTATGGATCTTTTTAATTGTGTCATGTCCTATGTTCGTTCCTCCTTTTCTGTTTTTCAACATGAGATTTTTGTTTCTCCTATTAACTTTTCATTTATCCTTGTTGGATCTTCATACAAAGCTAAAATATGCATGCATTAAATTGAATTTGTATATATTTTCATTTATCACATTACTATCCTTGCACTGAATTAAATTTTCTCATTTACTTGTAATGAGCAACCAACAAATTTGTATTATTTTTTAGTCTGTTACATTTGAAATTTTTTTATTGGACTCCTTGTCATTCATGATTTCAAGTGTTGTTTAATGTCATCAATAATTAGGTATACCCATGAACATATCAGGATTCAACATATATTTTTTGATAGAAGAAGGCATTTGTTTCTGCTTGTTACATCTTTTGATTTTGTTCGAGTTAGCTGTACAGCATATGCACATGGAAGTTTTGTTGATTGTATACAAAGTATACACTCATATTTCTTCTTCCAAACGACTTTTTGGCACTATTAGTCAGGCATGGGCTGGCTGGTTGTAATTTCTAAATCATGCGTTTACCTTTCTGATACTTGTTCCCCAACACGCTTCACTTAGATCACTAAAAAATTTTATGACTATTTGCCCAAAGGTTGGATGAAAAATAAAAAGTTAGTGCTTGGTACATTGATTCATCATGAAACAAAAGTGAGATTAGTCTTGGCGACATCATATTTTTTTAACGGGTTTATGATTTTCTTTTTTGATTCAGGAGCATTCTATTCCTTTATGACTGGGTCTACTTGTCCAGGGTTAAGATTGGGATCTTATTTATTGATTTTACTGCTTTCTGTTACGGACCAGAGATACCATTGAAGCTTTCTGTTTGTGCATTGAGATTTATTCTTTAGAAATTAAGTATGTCCTTCTTTGATCATTCTGCTTATTTCTAAGTTTGATGTAATACTCTGAATGGGATGATTGACTCAACATTATATTGTGACTCTGTTGAGAGAAAAGTGTGAAATTCTAGATTAATATTGAGCTTACTTTAAACTTCTTTGGATTCACATTATGACCTATCTGAGAAAATGATCGAAAATTATGAGATATATTAAGGTTATGTAATTTTATTTTTATTGGTTGATGGTAAGACAACATTTATCTGATAAGCATTTAATTATATCAATTTCAATCCAGTATTTGCAATGACTTCGTATGAGATATTGTATAGGAGACATTGCAATTATTCCGTCACGTACAGGAAAATGATAGGGCCCAGGATAGTTGATGAAGCCATAATAATAATAAAAGACTAGTGGATAGATGAGATTGGCTCAACATTTAAGTTCTTTGATTAGAAGCGCCGATTATTTGAGTTTCAAGTTGGATTATCTTTGTATGTAAAGTTCAGTTCAGGGAGAAGTATAATAAGGTTTGGCAAAGAAATAAATTTCAATACTATTTATATTTGTCTTAAATTTATTGTAAGCATTTAAAGGTTATATTCAAGTTATTAAAGATACATATATTAGAACTGTTATTTGTTTTCGAACTCAAGGTGGATTGACTAAGTATTTTCCTATTTAGTTGGATTACATTAGGATCAATTTAAGCACATATGGCATTTTACAAGTGGATGTACCTTGGTGTATGATTTTCTTTAATGATATCCTTCAAAGTAGAGAGAGATTTCAGGAAAAAATTGAATTTTGGAGGTCAACTTTAGAGTCTAAAGGCTTTTGTTTGAGTCGATCTAAAACTAAATATATGAATGTGATTTTAGTAGTAACAGATCTAATAGTTGGGTTGTAACAATGAGTGATCAAGTCATTAGGAGTGAACGTTTTAGATAACTAGGGTCTATTGTTCAAAGTGATGGCCATATAGAGATGGAGATGTTAGTAGAATTCAAGTTGGATGGTTGGTGTGGAGTAATGGATCGAGCCTATTGTTTCATAGAACAATATTGCTTAAATTTAAAAGAAAATTTTATAGGATGGTGGTGACACCTGCAACGCTTTATTGCACAGAATGCTGACGTGTAAAAGAGAAGCATAAAATCAAGTTAAATGTTTTTGAGATGAGAATGCTGAGATGGATGAGTGGCTTTACATTTACAGTCAAAATGTGAAACAAATATATCATGAAAGGGTTGGAGTAGCTCCATTAGCAGACAATATTAGTGAGTCGCCTTAGATGTTTTGTTCACATTAAACGCTGACTATCTGATAACCCTGTTAGGAGAGTAGATGTTTTCGATTTGATTTATTCTAAGAAAGGTAGATGTGGATCTGAAGAAACTGGGGCGTGTTGTTAAAAAATGATTATTTACTAGAATTAAATGGAAACATGACACTCAATAGGACACAATGAAGAAAAAAGGATTCATGTAATCGGCCCCGCTTAGTGATATAAACACTTGTTGTTGTTGTCGTTGTTGTCGTATTGCAATTTTGGATACTAAATTAGAATGAAACGGAGAAATGAAGACATAGACGAGGGTAAATGTAATGCCTTGAAGAAAAGAATATTTTTCTCTAAACTGTATCATCACTGCAGTGTTGTATTTATACTCTAGTAAGAGCTGGATATGATTACAATTGTGTAAAGTAGTAGCTATCCATGGTATATAGGAAGGTTGAAGTGTTTCATACCTTGAATGTATCAAAATGTTTAAGAAATTGAAAAATTAAAATTAGGTGATTTGTGCATATTTTGGAAGAGTTGATTTAACAATGAAAGTGATATTTTGTTGGGTTTTGTAAGAAACTATAATGATCTGTCAGATGATGATAAAGTGTAGGATTATGAAATTTGGGGTGTTGGCTGCTCTGTTATCAGAAAAGATTTGGGTTAGGACTTTTTTTTTTTTTTTGCATACTAAGAGGAAGTGTTTGATCTTGAGAAAGTGTTTGACCTTCAAGAAATTTATTTGATAATCATGTGGATTGATGAGGTAGCACATGAGTCATAAATAGTAAAATTATGGACCAAGGGTGCTTTTGGGATGACGTTGCAGTGCCACACCACAGTTTTTTTGTTTGGCAAAACTACGTTTGGTCTGCATTCTCAAAAAACTGCAGTTGATGGTTGCGTTTTTCCTCAAGACCTAACTTTCTGCGGTGACTGCTAGAAAGCTGCTGTCTGATTTATTTCAAAAAAAAAATTAATAGCCACCTCAACTTTCTGAACAACAGTTTCTTCTTTAGCAGCTTCACAGTTGTTTCTTCAAAAAACTACAACTGCCCCCCAAACATGCTCTAAAAGGAGTTGTACTAAATATTGGGCACACGAAGTTAATAGCCACCTCAATTTTCTGAACAACAGTTTCTTCTTTAGCAGCTTCACCAGTTGCTTCTTCAAAAAACTACAACTGCCCCCCAAACATGCCCTAAAAGGAGTTGTACTAAATATTGGGCACACGAAGAAAGTTGGGAGAAGTAACTTATTGTCATAGGTAAGAAGGATGTTGTTATATGTAGAGAGTGTTCATTGCAAAAGAATAACTTGATTTGTACTATGATACTCCTTGGATTTGCTAGTTTTCTTTGAATCAAAAGTAAGGTGCGGGGTAGCATGCGTGTCTAGATACTAATCAGAAGGTGATGTCACAAAGTTGGCAAAATAGAGTTGTAGTGTTGACAAAGAGTTGTTGTTGAAATTTTGATGGTGCCAACTTCAAATTGTGGAGTGCCATGATTTTCCACCACTTTGGCATGGAGTTGTGAACTTGATGATTTTTAGCCTCTACATGTATTGAGATTTGTGAAATTAAAAAAATTTTGATTTTGCTCAAATTTTTACAAAGGTTTTTATCAAATTGGTATGGAGACTTGGATTCATCGAAATAGAGATAGGATTCGAGCTATCTGTAAAGTCGATGAGATTGTGGCGTGATCGATAAGCCAGTGATTATTGTCTGATTTTTCCCCGTCATGCACAACCAACGAAGGGATCACAACTTTGCTAGCTGGGAGGATCGCAGGGTATAGGGAAGGCTGACAAGATCACGTCACACAAGAACTGCCTTGGTTACCTATTCTGATGGGATTATAGGGAGGGCGACAACGGATCTATGCGATACAACGTTTTAAAGCTAACAGGGAATCGACCACGGGATCGCAGCGTGCCTCGATACAATCATGATAAGAGATAGCCGAGAATGCCACTTCGGGATCACGACATACACAAACCTGAAACTCTTGCCTTTCTTCTCCTTTCGTTGTACCTAGCAATACAATCACGATTTGAGCATGTGGGGGAGTTGAGGGGATTGTGACCTACAAAGGCTTGAATCTCCATCTTTCTCCTCTTCTGCTTCAACAATCATGATACAATCACGATTAGAGTTCATTGGGAAGCAATATACTGAATCGCGGTTTATAGAGCGGCAAAATCACGCGGCTCAACCAATTTGGAAGCAATACAGTCATGATTCGAGCTACTCGCGGTGTACAGGATGATCAAACAATTTCACCTTACGAGACAATGGCGATTCAAGCTAGCTGAGGAAGCCAACATAAGAGATCTTGACAGACACAACTTTGTTTGTGACCTAAGCGCGTAGTAAATATCGATTCGGGTTGCATGGGAAGATTGCGGCTTGCCCTAATCATAGAAAAGTCGCGATTCGAGCTAGCTCACTATAATCGAACCAAGAAAAATAGTCCTGATTTAAAATAGTCCTGATTTAAATCAAACACGGGATCACAAATCGAACCAAGAAAAATAGTCCTGATTTAAATCAAACACGGGATCACAACATGCAGGCTTTGAAAACAGCAGGAAGTAATTGCGACAAAATAAGATGATTTAGAGGAGAAATCAGAGGAGCATGTGAGCCAAATCAGATCTGGAATGGATGAACATTTCTTGTCGATGAAGGGGTATTTTACATCCATAGAGAGCAGGTTTACGGCTCTAGAAGAAATGATGAGAAAATTGGTTGAGTTTCATCCAAACTCGCAGCTTGTTGCTGTAGGATCGAGTGATTGTGTATGGAGCGGACTCGAGTGACAATACTTGAAAGGAATAATGCAACATACAGACAGTCAAAACAAGCCTTAGCAGATGAAATGGGACGCATGCTATCCAAGGCCGAAGAAGATCGATTTGAAGGATTTTGTCTTAGAGCTGGTGGGTGAGATAGGTAGAGGGTTGCATCCAACTGCCCAAGTGCCTTTTGTTACAGCAGCCTTTCGGGCGGAAGCCGAGGCATGAGCTTTTATGGGGACAGGCGAGTTGAATATGGGGCAAGCTAGACTTATAGAAAGAGAGAATTCAATAGGCGTCGTGAAATAGAAACCAATCCCTGCTTCACGGGCGGAATGAACTTCGATGAAGAGAATTGGGGAGGAAATTCACACATAAGGAAATTCGAGATGCCAATCTTTGCTGGGGAAGACACATGGGGGGGTGTATCAGTTGAAGCGATATTTTGCAATGAATGCGGGGAGGAGAAGCTCATGACGTTAGGGTTATGTTTGGAGGGGAAAACCCTAGTATGGTTTCAGTGGAGAGAGACTAAATACCCGATCCGCTCATGGGAATAAATTAAGGGTTGCTTGTTGGAACGTTTTCGAGCCATTAGGAAGGAGAGTAATGCGAGCAATTCTATTTGTTGAGTCAGGGTGCGATTGTCATAGAATATAAGGAGAGATTTGAGATATTGTCAGGACGACTAAGGGTGATTTCTGACATTGGATTAAAGGGAAATTTCATGAGGGCCTGAAGTTTGACATGCGGACATCGTTCTGACTATTGAGATCGCAGGATTGAGGGAGGCAATGAAGCTCATCCAAATTGTGGAAGTTAAGAACCAGATGAAAAATATCAGCTAAAGTGGCACAATAGGAAGATTTCACAGGATTACCTTGACTACCACGACACCGAGGACCCATATGGTGTCATTTCAGAAGAAGATGCCGAAGGAGAGGAATTCGGGGGGCCCGTCTCACGAATAACTTTAACCGCCTCACAAAGTCAAAGGTGCAGGACAAGAGAGCAAAAGAATTATGTTTTTGATGTGATGAGAAGTATGTACCAAGCCACCAGTGGAAGGATTGCACGCCTCAGTTCCTTTTAGTTTTTTTGGTTGGGGGAGGGGGAGGGGGAGATTGTGAGGAGTCGAAGGACAAAGTAGTGGAGGGAGAGGAGCACTTACACATGGATGTAGCAGACGTGTTCCTAACTCATTGATGAGATTTATTCCAAATCAAACCATGAAGGTGAGGGGATAAATTAGGGAGCACCCGATAGTCGCGCTGGTAAATATTGGTGTTGCTTCAATTTCATCTAAAATCGGAGAGGAGCACTTACACATGGATGTAGCAGACGTGTTCCTAACTCATTAATGAGATTTATTTCAAATCAAACCATGAAGGTGAGGGGATAAATCAGGGAGCACCCGATAGTCGCGCTGGTAGATGTTGGTGTTGCTCCAATTTCATCTAAAATTGGATCGTGGTCCAGTTGGGGTTGATGTTGGTATATACAAAAAGTTTTGGGGTAATGATGGGGACAAGGTGGAGAAAAGTAAGAGAATTTACAATGGATTGGTATTGACACTACAGGTCATATAGGTGGTGGACTTGGACTTGGGAACTACTGTTGATTTTGGGGATGAAGTGACTTTAGACGATCGGAGAGACGAGAGTGGATTGGAAATCTTTGGCTATGGAAATTAGGGTGGAGGGGAGGAAGGTGGTGCTTCCCGGTGACTCTAGTTTGTGTAAGACCTCGGTGTTAGCGAATACATTGAAGATGACAGCTATGTTGGTGGGACCACTATTTAAGACCTGGAAGGGGTTGGGAAACTTTATGGGACTTACAGGATAGTATCAAAAGTTCATGATGAGTTGTAATTTGATTGTGTAGTCTTGGACAAAGAAATTGAAGGACAACCTTCAGTGGGAGAAAGTGATGGCCCAGACTTTTGAGAAGTTAAAGAAGGTCATGAATAAGAGTTTACTAGTGCTGACGACGAGAACTAACAGTGGAGGAATAGGAGCACTTACACATGGATTTAGCAGACGTGTTCCTAACTCATTTATGAGATTTATTCCAAATCAAACCATGAAGGTGAGGGGATAAATCAGGGAGCACCCGATAGTCGCGTGGTAGATGTTGTTGTTGCTCCAATTTCATCTAAAATCGGATCGTGGTTCAGTTGGGGTTGATGTTGGTATATACAAAAAGTTTTGGGGTAATGATGGGGACAAGGAAGGTGGAGAAAAGTAAGAGAATTTACAGTGGATTGGTATTGACACTACTGGTCATATAGGTGGTAGACTTGGACTTGGGAACTACTGTTGATTTTGGGGATGAAGTGGCTTTAGACGATCGGAGAGACGAGAGGGGATTTGAAATCTTTTGGTTTTGGAAATATGGGAGGTGGTGCTTCCCGGTGGCTCTAGTTTGTGCATGACCTCGGTGTTAGCGAATCCATTGAAGGTGGCAGCTATGTTGGTGGGACCACTATTTAAGACCTGGAAGGGGTTGGGAAACTTTATGGGACTTACAGGATAGTATCAAAAGTTCATGATGAGTTGTAATTTGATTGTGTAGTATTGGACAAAGAAATTGAAGGATCAGTGTGAGAAAGTGAAGGCCCAAACTTTTGAGCAGTTAAAGAAGGTCATGAATAAAAGTTTACTAGTGCTGGCGACGAGAACTATAATCAAGCCGGTTTATGAGCAAGCTACACATGATTTGGTCTAGTAACAATTTTTCGTTTTTTCTACCAAAGGAATATGTCATTTTGGGAGGGAGTATTGTTACGCCGGTACCTAAAGACAATTAGTCTTTAGTAGCCTAAGAGTAATTTTGTCTTTTATGTTCCTAAGGGCAATTGAGTCTTTAATTATTAATTAATGTTTGTTATAAATAAACCCTAATAGACTTAGAGTTATGGTATGCATGAGATTTTTATCTTGAGTGTTAGAGTTAGGGTTTGGGAGAGATCACCTACCTCTTGAATTGTAGGATTTGAAATCTAACTCTCGGGTTGTAGGTGCTTATCTTTATTTATTCGTGTTGTATTGCTTTGATTTTGTGATTCGTGAAATATAATATTTGGTTTTGCCTTAATTTTTATGGAGCTTCGTATCAGTCTCATATGTTAGATTTACTTTTTTCATTTAAAGAAAATGTAAAGAACATTTAGTCTTATAGGCTATAAACTATTTATTATTACTATCTTGAAAGCTTGATAAGTTAAAGGCAGACCATTCATGGTGTAAAGAATGACGTCCTTGGAGTCTATAGGAGATCCGATGGTAGCAATTGTATCTACTGTGGTTTTGATTTCAAAATGATATCGGGTGATATTTTGATCTTTCTTGGAAATATGCTGAAGTTCATTCTTCATCTGAAGAATGCAAGAACGTTGTGAAGACCACCACTAGTGTTCAATACTTGCCCATATTTCAGTGCAAGAGTTAAGGGAAAGAACTTAAAAGTAGAACAGGTGCAGAGATAATAAATTATATGACGTCTGTGCTTTCGATTGATGATCATCCGGATGTTATAGTTGGGGTTGGGTCTAAGGGTGCAATTAAGTCAAGTCGTGCTCGACTTTCTTAACTGGTGGCGGGATCAAAGTCGAACTTGAGCTTAAGTTGAGCTCATTTACTAAAATCAAACTCTTAGATTAGTTGTAGGCTGGAGCTCAACTTGTGGGCTCAAACTCTTCAAAATATTCATCCCCACAATAGGATAACGGCATAGATAGTGGCGGCAGGTCATTGGAGAAGGCATCACGGGAGCTTATTACAAAATGCTTAATAATAGCTGTAGGCCACTAGAGGAGGCACTGTGAGGAGCTGGTTGGAGAAGGTATTGCGATGGGATTAATGGCAATTTTTATTCATGAAGACGAGTTCAAGGGACTGCGAGTTTTTACCTGATGTTAAACCATGTGACCTAAGGTAAATGTGGCAAGAGTTTAATGAACTGGGAGAATTGGATTTTAAGACTCAAAACTTAAGATAGATGGTTGAGATTTAATCAAGCTGGCTTGTGAGCCAACGAATTGCATCAATTCAAACTTGTACTCAAGTTTATATATTTTACAAGCCGTAATATGAAACAAACTCGAGCTCGTGGTTCAATAGACTTGATTTACTACCTCGTTAATGACTAGAGTTTGAGCTCGGCTCACTACTATTATTATGATTAAGAGAACCATCAATACTGGTTACTGGTTTTGCAGGGCAAGAATAGATTCTATATTGGAATCCTTCGAACTCATTCTAGCTCGAATGCGTTTGAGGATTTGCGATATTCATTAAGATGATTTTCATATAGAATCTGTATAGAAATCCTTCAAAATCAAAGGTTGCAATTTGGCAGGCTGTCATATGCAAAGGAATTAGGTAATCTCAGTACAGGATTTGACACCATTAAATATTCCTACTTGATGCTATTATCATATAGAAGTTAATAGTTTTGCCTTTGGATATGTTTGATTTACTTGATACTTTTTGTATGCCCTTTTTAAGGAGATGTTATCTTGTTGATCAATTTCACAAGTTTTTGTTAGTATAGCATCTCATACATTTGCTATCCTATGAATCTTCACGCATGTTTTCTGACCATACATATGGTCATGCACTTCTGAAGATAGACATGTTTGTCACCTATTCCAATAGAGAATCTCTTTAGGCTTCTAGAAATTGTACTTATTATATGTATCTTGTTGGGACTATCCATTTATATATATATATTTATATATTTGTGTTTGGACTATTATGTGATCGCTAATTGTACTTATGATTGCCTGTGAAACTTTTACCATATATATGTTCCTAGAGCATTACGGTATGGTTGTATATCAAAATATTTTGAAGGTTTAAGAAAATGGATTCGACATGAATTCAGTCTCAAGTTACCATAAATTTGCACAAGGTGAGATGAACTAGTCTAGCTAGCTAAATTCATTGTGAAATATTAAAGGAGTATTCATCAAAACACAAGTCTGCTCATTCAACTCAATAACTACTCCCCTTGGGCTGGTGGCCTCTTAAAATAAGATCAACGACTTAGGAAGTCAGCTATAAGCTCGAGTACTCTAATAATAATATCAAACTACAAAGTTTTATATTTTTTACAACAAGCAACAAATAGGTCTTTTTATATATTTTTCTCGGATCATCTCATTCTGAATCTTCACTTTCAATTTGTTGTATTCTCTTCTTTTTTTTTAAAGGGTCGGCAAAGTTTTATTGTGTAATGGACAAATAATTTTGGATTCAAATACCTGTAAAGTTGCAGTGAATAATTGCATATGCCAATATCCAAAGGATACTATTTGAAAATCACATCGTAACAAAAAGAGTTTATTTTATTTTATTTTTATTTTTATTTTTTTTTGACATGGGGAATCATGATTTTGTCATCAGATGATAGCTTGCATAGATGGTGACAATTGTTAGAGTGATTCAAAAAATTTTGGAGGAGATTACTAGGCCACTTTCATGATGCAATTGGGGTTGTCTGATTCTTTCATCCACTAGAGACATTCAAGCACACAGGCATTTAACTTCACCCTAGCAAATGAAAACACATACTTCCTAAACAGCGATGAAGATTTCACACCTTGATTTCTATAGGAAAAACACTAATATTATGTATCATATCGCTTGTTTTGATTTTGTCATTTACCATCTTGATATCGATGCCACTTTGAAATGCAATTTGCTTTCTATAACTTTCAATTAGTAGCCTCTCTGGTAATTTTTTTGCATTTCACTTGGAACGATTATGTTGTTCTCTAAATTCAAGACAATGCTTTTACTTGATTCACTAGGGATCAATCCTATGGAAGGCTATCACCTCACTCACGCCACCATGCATCATGTCGTTGCATATTTCAATGGCTGAACTAGTTGAATCCCATCAAAATAAAAATTACTTCCAGTTACTAACTATTTAAAGGACTGATTCTCCTGCAAAAAGATCCTTCAAAATACTGCACATTGCATAAAAATCATGTACTCAATATGGAGGATTGGTGACATCTTCGTAATTTTGTGGAGGAACTCATCAATGCAAGAAAGCTAAAAGAGTCTGTTATTTATAGTCTTGGGAAGAAGATGAACAATTGTACTACATAATAACAAATATGTCCAACATAGACAATACATATTTTTGGAGTGCTACTCTCCCTTAGTGAATAGAGAGACTAAACTTTTAGTGACTTTAGTTGGGAGAATTGAACTCAGCAATTATGCTAAGAACTATTATTATAGAGGTAGTGTCTATCACATTTATTGAAGTGGATCACCAATAAATGAGAACTCTTATAATGATGCTGTTATGGTTATCACCCGGATCACTAATCTGATTGACCACTACTGTTTTAAAGGATAGTCGTTTGTACATGTTGTGTTACCATGAAATTTCCAGCAGGAGGTCAAGTAGTGGAGGTGGCAAATGAGTTGCTATTGGAAATATTTTAGAGGTTCTTAATCATGTGGTTCAAAGAGTATGGACTTGAGAGTTATGAGGTTATAAAAGATGTGTTAGGTGTTAAAGATTTAAAAGTTGAGTCTTTCGCATCAATGCTTCTTTTAATGAGAAATGCATGGGCAAGTCATTAGAAGTTTGAAGGAAAATGTGGATTATAGGCAACCAAGATGTCAAGCATTGACATCAAAGTTTTTTTTTTATCAAAAGTGGAATGTTGATAAAGGCATCAAGTCGATTATGTAAAATTTCTTGGTTTGCTTAATGTCGATGCAGTCGACTAGTTGCATTCTTCAATGTTATGTGATTGTTAGTAAGTTCTAGCATCTCTGTCAAGTACTTTGGCTATAGTAGGCCGATAGCGTAGTTGAAAGGGCATTCTCGAAGTCATTGAGTAAATTCAAGCTTGAGCCAAAACTGCCTCTAAATCTTTCACCTCCAACATTTTATTTTGGGAGTTTTTTATGAAGCTTTTGAGTTACTCGTCTGGTTCTCGTCTTAACTTCAATAAGGCTCATGATTCTTCATATGCCTGTTTGGCATAGCCAATTAAATGATAACATTCGATCGAATTTGGAGAATGAAATAGTTTTTCTAAGTTGTACTAAGAGGCGACTTCTTAAAATTTGTAAAAAAATAAATCAGCATTTCTAAGCATTATTAATATTTAGCAAGTGATAAGAAATTCTAAAGAACAATTTCCAACTTTATCGGGGCTTAGGATCAATTAAAAACTAAACACACTGCGAAATAATTGGATCATAACAATTCGAGAAAACCAGAACAAATAATTAAATAGGAAACACAATCAAAACAATCAGAAATATGCACGAGAATTTTACATGAAAAAACCTGATAATGAGAAAAAAATTATGAAACAACACCATCAGAAATTTTACTATGAAATTTAGAAAGTTTTTATAAAGAACTCTCATTAGTTTCTTCTATGCACAAACAAACTTACATGACTCATATCACAATCTTCTTTCTCCGACGCAAAAAAAATCATGTTGAATCACTAAATCCACCTATATCACTTCTAACCTTCATCGATATGCTCATCAAAGAATATCGAAAGAAGAAACCCCCAAGCCTCTCTTACGCCGCTTGAAATCGGGATTAAAACCAGAAATTCTCGTGCCAACCGCTTCTGGTGCATAGGTGCCTGGACTTGGGGCATATGTGCCAAGCTCTCGAGAATGTAACGCTAAGTTGGCGCTTAGGCTCCAAAATGGGTTGCATAGGCGCCCCCTTCACTATTGCGCCTGCACAAAGTCGGCAAATATGTGCCAACAGGCTAGCGAATATGCTCCAGCCCCTCTGGATCGTGCCCATGTTGGTGAATATGCGTCGAACGCTCTGCTACCATGCTTCGGTCGCACACCAAAACAATCTCCCGCTCAGAGACGATAACATCGAGCACCTTCATCTAAATATTAGTTCTTGATATGATGCCGCGACATGATGTTATGTTGTGAAATATTACTTCTTGAGTATGATGTAACTATATACATAACTTTTTGAATAAAGATGGATAATGTAAACGGGGTAGACTTGTCGGCTGATCTTTTATTTTCTTGAGGTTTAAAAATAAATAAATTGCGGATGAGATGGTGGCTCGACCGTTGGACATTTCTCCTGCTCGAACCTCACCGATCCCAAATAATAAATAAATTTTGATTTTTTATATAAAAAAAACATTATAAAAGATTACAGTAAAGAAAAGAAAAAAAATTATGGCAAAAAATGTCTTATTCATGAATTTTACTTGTATGCTAAAAGAACAAATCGAATGTAAATTATTTAGTAAGATTAACATACGTTTATTTTATGATAGTATGTTTTATTTTTATTTATTTATTTATTTATTTATTGGGTGGGAAGTGGGGGCGCATTTACATTCATACCACCTAATTTCTAGGTATTTACGTATCTAATTTGAAAACTTTGTTTTATAACATCCAAATCTTTCATACGACATAAAATACATCATTATTTTAACAGTAAAATATATTTCTCATGCATAAATAATGTGATACATACATACATATATATATATACATACATATAT
>NW_018164532.1:100375-107460 GCF_001263595.1 Phalaenopsis equestris
TATGTATATATATATGTATGTATATATATATGAATATATATATATGTATGTATGTATGTATGTATGTATGTATGTATGTATGTATGTATGTATGTATGTATGTATGTATGTATGTATGTATGTATGTATGTATGTATGTATGTATGTATGTATGTATGTATGTATGTATGTATGTATGTATGTATGTATGTATGTATGTATGTATGTGTAAAAATTGAATTTTAGATAGATAAATAAACATTGAGTGGAATGTATGTGGACCTTCCTTCTCGCTTGTATTTTTTTTTTTTTTAAGAAAAGCCTTAATAATAATGCTATGGGAAAATGATCTATCTAATTTGGAAGGTGGTGAGACCTACATTGTTATATGGGGCAGAATTCTGGCCTACAAAAGAGAAGCATAAAATTAAGTTTATTGTTGTTGAAATGAAAATGTTTAGATGGATCAGTGGTTGTACTCTTGGGAACAAAATTTGAAACGTCGTGAACAAATTTCCAACATCCAGCATGAATCTCAAGTCATGACGCGGATCTTGAGGTAATTTTTTTAGCAAGAAACGTTCAAATTTTCATAAAAAGTCATCCGAAAACCCAATTTCAGTAAACTTACTGTCAAACTGATTGACTCAACGAGACGGATCAATGATACTAAAATTGGTCCAATCTGATTCAAATCAAACTGAGATCAACTAAACTCAGATCAACTCATGAAACCATTTTTTAAAGCTTTCCGGGCATATTTGAAAGCTCAAACGGATATTGAATCTGGTAAATTTATGGTCAAATCGAGTTTCTCGAAAAAATGAATCCAACGAGCCCAAGTTCATTCAATTCCAACATTGTTTAGGCACTCAAATGTCCACCAAACATTGTCTGATTATGGAAAGTTGTCCGAGCCGTCCAATTAAAGTTGATTTTTATTCTTTAATTACAACTGTAACCATATAAATAGAACTCTACAGCTTGACGCCTAAAGAAGAGCTTGAAGCTTATAAAATGAGCTGATGTTGCCTCCAACTTTCGCAGTTGTCTACCACCAACCACCATCGACCATCACTCGTTGCTCATCATTGATCACCATTGGTAGCCGCCTACTCCTTGCGACGAAACACCGTGCAAAGCAGTAACTGGCGTCACGGAGTCACGAAGGAACATGCGAAGCGACAGATCATCTCGAACACTAGACTGACTTTAAGGCGGTGCAACAAAACACCCAAAGACGGTGCAACAACACATCTCAAAGATGGGGTCACAATGCAGCTCACATACGGTCATGCAACTCCTAACTTTGACCCAGACAGTCTATAGAAGTTATTGCAATTCACTACTATGGCCTACCTGACCAACTACGATCTACATGGTGCAAAGCTCGTGCAGTTCCCAACTTCAGCCCTCGAGGTCTATAGATGCCAATATTATTTACCGCTACAACTTATGTGACCAATTATGACCTTCATGATCCACAACTTGAGCAGCTGTTGACTCCAGCCTCTGCGGTCTACTAACGTCATCAAGGCTCACGATTATGGCCTATACAACGTACGTGGTCTACAGCTCCCGTAACTCTCCACTACAGCCTATACGACCAACCAATGCTCCTAAAGCAACCATCTACAGCTCATCTGGCTACCTATTGTCATGGTTATTAACCACGACTTCTTCAACAAGCTGGCGCTACAGTCACCATCTACAACAACCCCGACGGACACAAGCTGGCGCTACAGTCACCATCTACAACACTCACGACGGACTATTTCCTCTGCGGTAATCGACTATGACCCTTTGTTGCCTACTGTTGTAAAGAACTACAGTCAGATTACTGATGTACTGCTTCGTAATTCCATCTTTCTTAATTCACAAGAAGAGTGAGCATCTGTACTAAATATTCAAAGTGAATTATTTCAACTGGGCTAGACCCCGCGATTTTTTCTTCTCTTAAAGATTTTCCATGTAAAAATTCGAGGTGTCTCCCCCTGCTTACTTTTCTTGAATTACCCGAATGCGTACTGGTTTTTCATGCAATGCTAAGAGGATAAATAATTATTACTCTACCGCCAAGAATTTCCCAGCACACATCATCTGTGAAATGGTCGGTGCGACTTCCATGACAAATAAGATTAGGGAGAGTCATCTTGATGATTTGATCATATTAAACATCGAATATCTAATCATTTAGTTAGGTGAGTGGATATATCAAGAGAGTAGATATTTTAGATTCTCACTTTAGAAGAAAGATAGAAATAGACCTAAAAAGACGAACATATTTTATAAAAACATATCTTAATGTTTTAAAACTAAATAAAGCAATGACAAGTAACCCCACTTAGTGGGATCAATGGGATGAAGGCTTGTTAATATCAATGATATAATTAAATTTCAGCCGCCTAAAAGTCAAATAAGAGATCCTCTCTATAAGGAGAGATTATTGCGTGCGGATACCGCATGCATCTCTGCATGCGGTGTTCGATCCTGACCGTAGATCACGGTGATCTACGGTCAGGATTATTTCCGTTTAAGAAAAATAAATAAAAAACTTTAGGTGGGGCCCACCGAAATACATCAGGACCGTAAATCATGTGATTTACGGTCCGGATCGGCGTCCGATAAGAAGCTTCTCTTCCACTATAGCCGCCCAAGCATTTAATTTTATTTTTATCTCTTCATATGTAGATTTTTGTTTATCTTTATTTGTGCAGGCGGCGCACCACACCGGCAGTTAGACGCAGGTTAATTTCCCATCCTTATCCATCAAAATCTGAAAATTACAGTTTAAGCCATTGGCTTAAATTAATGATCCCACCTAATCTAATTGACTGGTGCATGAATTACTCACTGATGGTAATTTTTATTCATAAATAATTGGAACTTTTACATGCATACCACGCAATTCTTATGTATTTACATTCCGAACCTCTAAAAGATTGATATTTACACTATAAACCCATGCACAAAAAATGTGCTTTAGAAGTGATGATGGTGATGGTTTTGATGTGACGTTGAAGGTTTTGAGTGGTATGGATGTCAAAAGGAATGTTTAATAGGAGCATTTTGCAAAAATAAGAGTGGTTGATTAGGGGAATTTCAAATATCATAAATGGAATAATTATTAATCATCATAGTTGCTTGTTTATAGATATAGGAAGTCTTTCAATTAAGTTTAATATTGTTTTTTTTTATTTATTGAACTAATGAAATCCGATAACCTCTTTGTTAGAGTTTAGGGTTTCAATATTCGTTGGAGCACACTTTGATTTTAGCGATTATGAATGTTTGTACGACATAATATTAACATCAACGTGTTAAGATTCGAGAGTTCTCAGACAACCTCCCGAGATAGCCTTCTCAATTTCAAAATCTCTCCCATATCCAATGGATCCTTTCTCATTTTCAAAAAGATTTCACTGAACTTTTGACAAAACTGAACTCGACTTTGCAAGGCACTCCATTTGGTTGTTTCTCACGTGATGTTCAGAAATGGGGGAGATTACTGACAAAATAAAGACAATATTTAATATTATCACAGTGATCTCTCAGATTGAATCATTTATCGACAAATTATAGCAGCCTCATATTTGCATGTACTAATTAAACCCCAAGATAAGGATTAAAATGTTGCTTGACATCATTAATAATGACATCATATATATAAAATCATTAGGGAGATCACATGAAAATTCTATATATACACTTGGTGCTTGTTTGGGATCAATTTTGTTTTTTTTGTTTTTAGTCTTGTTTTTTTTTTAATTTGTTTTTAAATACATGTTTGTTTGGCACTTTTTTTACATGTTTTAATTTTTTCGTTTCTGAAAGTAAATTAGCATATTCTTGAAAACATTCAAAACAAATTTATGTATTTTGGGTGTTTTTAAAAACAACCATATCAGATATCTTTGGGTGCATTTGAGACATCTTGTGCTTATCCAGATAAGCCGCTTATCTTGAAACACAGACTGGGGGTGTTTTTGGATAAGTTGCTGAAACGCAATTTTCAAACGGTGATGCGACATTTTCGAAACGCCGTCACAATGGATAAGCTGCCCCAAACGGAGGCTTAATCAAACATACTAAACATGTTTTGTTTTGAATCAAAACATAAACAAAACAAAATTAACAAAACTCAAAAAATCAAAAGTAATCCCAAATAGTCCCTTAACATATTGAAAGCTCTGAGCGACATTATCACGTTAGATCTTCATCAATACTCTCTTATCCTCTAGCTGTCTCTAGTCTTCTATTATAATTAGTCATTCAACATGAAAATAATAGTCATAGAAAATTTTTTTATCCGTGTCTTGACATAATGTACAATAGCTGAGGCGTTCAAACCACGCCATATCTTGTGCTCTATGTTTTATATCATTTTACTTCCAAATACTTCACATATTGTCTCTCTATTGATTTTGAACGAGTAACATCATCATTATGAGTTATGAATGTCTTTAGCATTGAAGTTTGATGGAAATATTTTCTTATCACATTAGAAGAGTTTTTTTTTTTTAAGGAGCCTTTTTATAACCTTCAAGGTCAATCTAAGGAAGATTTATACACACACACACACACACACACACACACACACACACACACACACACACACACACACACACACACACACACACACACACACACACACACACACACACACACACACACACACACACATTTTTATGTGTTGTAAAATATTTGAGAGGTATAAATGTAAAAAAGTAAAGTTTAGGTGATGGATATGCAAATGGCTACACAAAGAGAAAAGACTCAAATGGATTATAATATGGTATTTTTCTTATTGATGTAGTCCATGACATTGTTAGGATACGAAATTAGATGACAAAAGGCTTGTCGAACTAAAGGTGTATTAGAAAACTGAATTTACTGTTGACATAGCACAATCATGCACATTTTAGGGTATCTTCATTCAGATACTCGACAGTTGTTACTCATTAGTCAATACACATTAGATGGTGTTTGACAATTGGTACTAAAACAAATGGGGCTAAGAGAATGTTGGTTGACCGACCCCGTCGGTCTTGAGTGGTCTTACTTTCGAATTTATGAAGTTAAAAAATGATTTTTTTTTTTTATATAATATGAAGAATTTAACTCGTATAAACATAAAAATTACAATTTTAAGTATTAAATATGTAAATTCAAAAGAATTGGGAGGAATGTAATTAAATGCCCCAAAAAAAAAAAACACAGGAATATCCAATCCATCAGCAAAACGTTTCTTCCTTCAACGGTCAACGGTAAAGGTCAAACCAATACAGCTTCTTTCAGTATATGGAAAAATATGGGAGGACAAATTTTAGAATTATTATATTTATTTTAAGATCAATAAAGGACATAAAAAAAATAATTAAATTATATTATTTTTATTTGAAAATAGCACAACTAATTTTACTATTCCTCTAAAAAAACAGACCTGAATCAAGCCTTTTTATCATATCTAGCCTTAAAAGACTAAACTCATTTTTTAAATAATAAACATTTCCTATTCATATTTAAATTTATTTTTAAAATACATAATTTTAAATCAGAAATTACAAACTTACAAAAAAAAATGACGGAAAATTACGTACACAGCACACAATTCTTATGCATTTACTTGTCTAACACAAATCATTAGTTTTTACGAGAAAATATTATATTAGAACACCGCATGCAGAGCTGTACGCAGAGTCCAATGAAAAAATAAAATTAAATCTATCCGGTAACACAAGGGAATATTCATCATATGTTATTCAGATGTCATTGTGTGTTATTTAGTGTTATTATGTGTTATTCAAGTGTTATTGATGTGTTATCGTGTTATTATAACATCGAGAATATTCACATAATACAACAACACCTGAATAACACGGAGTAGCACGGGGGGAATATTCCTTGTGTTATCGAATCTTTTTTTTTTCCTATCACTGCAACGTGGTGTGATTTCATTCCTATATTTGAAAAGATTTATGAAAAGATAAATTACACTTTTTCTTATAGCTCGGGTGCTTTGGAGGTAAAAATGAAAATTTAGATATGAGATAAATAAATACATAAGAATTGGGCGCTATCTTCGCCGATTCCCCAAAAAATAAATACAAATTAATACATTTGATATTCAAATAAATTAAAAAAAGGGGCCTTTACATACATAACACTCAAAATTTTTATGTTCAACTATCTCACACCAATGTTATGTGTGTAAAAATGAAACTTTAGGTGCGACTGATAAATTCATAAGAATTGTGTGCTATGCATGTAATTTTCCACAAAAAAAAAAAAAAAAAATTGTTATGATGTGCTATATATGTCGAGAAAATATTGTATTCGGAGTTCGAACGTAAGCAGTGTCCGAACAACGGATGAGATACACCAGGCGAGAGTTGTCTGGACTCTGCTTACGTCCAGACTACGGACGTAACCTTTTTCTCCTCGATGGATCACTCCATAATTTTATTTTGAATATTATAATTTCTAACCAAAAAAATAAATAAATAAATAAATATAAAACCCCTTTTTTATAACTATATAATCCCAACCCACATACTCTCGAAAGCCCCAAATCTGCATCCCCTTCCTCCGTTCTAAAGAAACCATGGGAGATCCCTTCGCCTCCTACTCCTTCGATCTCCCAAAACCCTTTCTGCAACTCATCTTCCTCCTTAACCGAATCAGCCTCGCCGTCTCCCTCCTCCTGATCTTCCTCCGCCCCAACCTCCCTCCATCAAATCCCTCCTTCCCCTAGTCCATTTCGCATCCCTCGCCGACGATTCTCCCTCCCAGGCCTGCGTGGTTTGTTTGGGGGAATTCGCCGCCAGCGATGAGGTTAGGGTTCTCGGGAACTGCCGGCACGTGTTTCATCGAGATTGTATCGACGGTTGGATCGACGTCGACGGTTTCACCTGCCCGCTCTGCCGATCGCCGCTGCTGAGTTCGCCGGAGGTGGAGGTGGAGGCGGAGGAGGGGGAGGCGGAGGAGAAGGGCCTGATTGTTAAGCTATTTGCAACGATTGGGAGGATTCCGTTTTCTATTAATTTGTTTATTACCAATTTCATCTTGGATAATTATTTATAAATTACGTCGGTCGTTTTTGTAAA
>NW_018164532.1:107560-110988 GCF_001263595.1 Phalaenopsis equestris
TACGCCACGATCCTCTGATTTGCTTCCCATTTAGGTCGAATCGTGACTAGGGCACACCCAATCCCAACATTGGCTTGCTGTATCAGAATGTTCGAACCCTGTAAGTCGCGAGGTTCGATTACTGAATCGCAATTGACTCAAGAAGAGATGTCGAAGGAATGTCGCAAACCTATACAACTATCCTGGCTGTAACCACGTGTCTCAAAGAGGGAAGATGGAAGTTTTGGGTCTCTATAAGCCGCAAGTATAGACGTCCGCTTCCCAAGTGTCGGAATCCCGTCAGTCTTCACAGGTTCAGGACACAATCTCGTTGTCGCCTTCCCAACGAGCTTAACTCGTGACTATATGGCACGCCACTATTCTGCCTTTTATGTATAGAGATTGATCACTCTGTACGCCACAATAATTTCTGCAATTGCTCTTCTGTGGAAACTTTACCTCTCGATCCACCTGATCCTTCTTCTTCGATTCCCAAAACTGAATGTTTGGGTACCAATTGATTGGAACAAATCTAATTTTTCCACACAAATGAGGCAAACAAATACTTTATTGCAAGAACATCAAACAACTCAACACGAATGCATAAGATAAGCACCTACAATTCAAGAGGTAGGTCATTTGTCCCAAATCCTACAATTCGAAAGGAAGGCCATCTCTCCCAAATCCAACAACTCAAGAGGTAGAAAATCTCTGAAATCCTAACCTTAAGACTCCAACACACCAATCTTCTGTATAACCCTAACCTTAAACTTATTAGTAATCATAATAAATGCAAAAAACTATATTGCCCATAGGCTAATAAAAGACAAAATTGTCCTTAGGTGCCGATCTAACAAAAATCTCATAACAAATACAAAAAAAAGGAAATTTACGTACATACCACACAATTCTTGTGAACTTACATATCTAACATTGAAAGTTTAACATTTCTATTTATAACACCTTAGCTCATAAATCTATGCATGAAAATGTGTATATCACTATTAAAAAGATAATGATCGTGGTATTTTTTATGTGATATGAAAAATTTGAATGGTTTGCATGCAAATATGAAAGTTAGGTGTTAGATATGTAATACATAAGAATTGTGTGGTGCCCTAAAAAAATGTATTATTTCGTTTGGATACACGTTCTATGTCCATCATAAAATAACAAACTTTCAATGTCATTTCTATTGATAACATATGGAAAAAAAGGAATGTTATTTTAGTCCTTTGGTTGATTTGTACGATCTTGAGGAAGCTTTTATATAGAGAAGAGTCCTTCTATATAAAGATTATAGATGACATTAGACTACAAAAGAAATCTTCTCATATATAAAGAGTACATAAAAACGGGACTAAAAGATGCACAGTATGATGTTATGGTATGACTCATATACCATATAGAGACAGGCGCTGGAACGAATTGAAGCGGAGCGGAGCGGAGCTGAAGAATCTATCAAAATCGGGAAGTTACGTTATGTGGGTTGGGGTTGCTGGGTCAACTCCCCCGCTGTACGGTACAGGGGCAATTTAGAAATTAAATATTGTACTGTAGGGTTTACTCTATGATTATAAATAGACCTGTTTGTAATCCTAGGTTTTTGAGAGAGCTGAATCTTGTATTCTGTATTCTTTTCTGAATATTGAAAAGGAAGTCGCCGCTCTGCTCCCGATGACGTAGGCATCTTTGCCGAACCTCATTAAATCTCTGTGTCCTTCTTGACTCTAATCCTTCGAGAAGTGGTATTAGAGACAGGTTCTAGAGTAAGGAAGAAAAATTTTGGCAGCGCTGGAACAAATAAGATTTTGGCCAAGGAGTTCGGCGGATAAGGCGTCCGATTAGTCGCTGTTTGAAGTTCGCAGGAAGAAGATCCTCGAAAGTTCGGTGTGAGCAGACAAGTTTTGCGGCAATTTCGCAGGGAGGATCGTGACCAAGCCGAAGGACTCGCGACATTCAACAAGCAGGAGTCGGAAGTTGTGAATTCGCGTACATGGAATTCTTTGCGAGTGAGACGACCAAACCAGGCGACTTTGCCGGGAAGGAGTTCGGCAAATTGCGCTCGACCAGGGATTCAACGCAGAAACAACAGGGTGAATTGCGGCCAGGAACAGGCGAAGGAAGGCAGAGGAGGAATGGGAATCAGAAGGGAATCTTCAGGAGTATTCCCTCACGAAATTTTCTTGCGCTAAATTTCCTTTGTTGGGAGGCAATTTGATTCCTTTGCTAGACACGAGAGAGGAAGAAGGGAATCTAGGCTGCGGAGAAGAAAATTTGAGAGGATTTTCTGAATTTTCTTTGCTGACTCTTGGCGGAAGCGAAAAAGGGAAGTTCGGAGGAAATTCTGGTAGTCTGGAAGGAAAGCGGAGCGGAGTAATTGGAAAGGGATTTTATTTTCTTTACTGGAGCTGCGGAATATTCCTTTGGCGAATCTTTGTTGGAGTCACGGTGGCTTAATTAAGGAGGATCTTTAGTGGAGGCTCAATTGAGGCTTAATTAAGTTATTTTCCTTCGGTGGATTTTCTTTGTTGGATCTGCGAAGATGATATTTCTTTTGCTGGAGACTGAAGAAAAGCAAGGATTTGAAATTCAGTTAATTAAATGAAATATTTAATTAAGGGAATATTTCAATTCTTTTTTGGAAAGATTTTGTTGTTTATCTGGGATACTTAATTAAGGAATTTGAGAAACTTAATTAAGAATTTTTTTTTTCTTGAAAACTTAATTAAGAAATCTTAATTAAGGGATTATTTAAAAAGATTTGTGGCTGAACCAAAGTACAATTTCTGGCTCAACAAGGAATCTTGCGGAGAAAAAAATTTGGAAGTACTTTCTGAATTTCCTTGGCCGGAGAAAGGAAATCTTGGCTACGGCGCAGAAGAATATAAGATTTTGCGGATTGTTCGCAAGGCAGACGGGCTCGCGGGAACGAACAGGTGCGAAGCAGTTCAGATAAAGGGCTGCGGCAGTTCGACGAGTTATGCTTCGGGGAGTTTGCGGTAGAGACGGAGTCGCGACTTCGAGGTGCGACAGTTCATGAACCTTCGCGACATTAGATGAGGTGGAGTTAGCGAACAGGAGTTCGTGTGCAGTTACCGCGAACAGAGGAGTTTGGTGGTGTTCGACCAGCAGAGTTTGCAAGTTCGTCGCAGGAGAAGTTGTGACAAGTGGAGTTTGCGACAGATGGAGTTCAGTAAGGTGCTAGCGCGCGAGCGGGCGCGATTATTTGCAAACAGTGGCTTCGCGGAGGTATTTCGTGAAGAGTTTCGCTCACGGGACAGCAGTTTAGCTGAAGGGCTGGCGCGAACAAGAAAAGTGCTTCAACCCACATTTGTGCATAAGAAACTCCATGATATATTTCTCCTAAGGGGCTGGAAATTCGCAAGATGGAGATTTTCTCCTAAGGGGCAAGATATTCGCAAGGTGAAGATATTTCTCCTAAGGGG